>NW_027505784.1:0-146530 GCF_021521415.1 Bidens hawaiensis
ATTCAAAAACCACCACTATAACAATTAAATAAAAGAGGACAAAAATAGAAACTTTGAACCACTCTTATCACTCTAACCATTCCATGACATTCACTTTGACCTTTTCCCTTAAATATACCACAACTGGCATTGCTTCCAACTCTAACATTTTGCCATCTTTTGCATTATTTTGCCACAGCTGCATGCCACGATTAGGCAACCGGTGCTTGCCTAATTCTTCGACCAACCAGCCACTATCACAATTTGCAAGCACCCACAGCCCCATAACAGCCCTTGATCGCACCTTGATCATCCCCGATGGTGTCTTACGAACCCACTGTTTACCTTGATTCTGCCCCAAAACTAAAATCATTAAACCTGCTGTTCCGATCTGTTTTTGACAGCCCAAAACCACATTTATTAGTTATAATTGATCATCAAGTCGAGCCCTAAAGTGCCTCCTACGCAACTACCAAACATCTTGAATCACTGTTGTCCGTACGCCATGAGTTGATCTAGAAATTGCTCAGATTGCATGTCGATGTTGCATCGTTTGTTGTCTATATCAGCAGCTGCGGGCCGCATGATCCTTGACTTATCACTTCAATCCTTCTATGTTTTAGTCCAGTTCAAATGCTCTTATCACCGCCGCCTAGCTACCAAGTACAGTCGTTGTAAACAATTTGCGGTCCGGACTCCATCTGTTGCTTTCGTTGCTCTGTGCTTCAACGGGTTTGTAAATGGCTTTGTTTCAAAAATTGCCTCATAAGGATATCTCTGAATCGATGTTAATCTTAATTCATTTTGGAAGCAAATATGCCACCAAAAAACATACAATGTCTGGATCTACCGCGTCCTGCCAAACAACCTGCAATGTCAAACCAAGACAAAAAAAACAGAAATAAAAAATTCAGTTTTTGTGTCGGTTTTTGTCTCAAATTGAGCCAAAAACAAAAAATTCTATTTATGAGGTTTTGGAAACCTTTTGGTTTTGTTTTTCGGTTTGTGTTTGATTAGTTTTGTTTCCGATTTTACCATTTGGGCCATAAAAAATAGCATTGGATAATGAATTTGGGTTGGAATCTTGTTATTAACTAACTATTTAAATAATTGATAAAAGAATCCCAAACCAAAAATAGAACTAAACCAAACCGAAATAACCTAACCCAACCAAATATTAACGGTTCTGTTTTATGTTTGTGTAGCTCATTTTGAATGTATTTAAAATATTTATTCATCTAGATTTCAATTCAATTAAGGTTTAACGGTTGTTAATTGTTAGACATACAATGAAATATATATCACACTATCAAAATCTAATGAAATTCTTATTAAAATTAAAAAGCTGAATAATTGTTAGATTTGCTGAAAATGTCAAACACATACCTTACTACCACCCACCTGAGAATGATTACATTAAAAGCTTAATCGACCGTTAGCCCATCACCGATTCTTTAATCACTGCATCATAGCTTTGTATTGAAGAATGAATATGGTTTGATCTACTTAAATCATAAATGCCATCTCCTTGTCATATATACTAAAAATCCAAATTTAGTCATGAACCCTAATTGTTGAAATTTCCTCCATACCCAAATTTGATGTTTCGGATCAGTTTCAGTTTTTAAGTTTTGTTTCAGTTTGGTTACAATTGACTCGAGTTTTGGCTCCGTTTCAATTCAATTTCTATCTCCTGTTTTTTTTTTTTCATTTAGGTTTCAGTTTTTCAATTTTTGGGTATTTGGTTTCAGTTTGGTCTTATTTTTTTTGGTTGCTGATTTCTGTAGAGTTCGGTTTCAATCACTTTAATAAAATTAATCACTTACCTATAAAATTGATGATTAGACGGATAATCGGCCAGAAGGTTTTTGAAAGCCCGGTTATAGATATTATACTAAACATGTTTAAGCTTGAATCCAATAATGAAGTGAACATTTATGTACATCAACAGCACTTTTTGAGGTATTCACTGACTCGTCTTTAGATATAACCTGCAAAACACCCATAGAGAAGGAGAGAGAGAGCATTCAGATTTAAAAACCATACATGACTGGTGAGTAAAGTGAGAGTACTTGTACAATATGAATAATTTATGCCTCAGATGTTGAGAAAATATAGATAGGGTTTTAAGATTTCTTGCATCAACTACTTGTACAATATGAATAATTTATTGTAAATATCTTAATTTTCAACATCTATACACTCTCTTTTCAATATCTATTATATATAGTAATACTAATATATATATAGATCAATCAATTCAATAAATATTCAACTTGTCGAGTTTGAGCTCGAGCCCTCATAAGTTAAAGCGAACGAAGCTCGAGCCTAGTCAGGCTCAACTCAGCTCGTGTTTCAGGTCAACCAATTTTACGTTCATTTACGAATATAAGTAATACCTAGTGGATTAATAATAACCTAAACAAATCAATTATTCTTATTCATATACATTACATGGCCAACCAAAGAGGTGTGCGAGCTACACCCTCGATCGGGGCACCTTTTTTAGAGGGCACAAATTTTTTTTTATATTTATAACCAATTTTGATCATTTAAAAACCATCAGCCATTCAGCCCCCACAAAGTTATGATTCATAGTCCATTTTGTAGTTTTAGGTTATTGGGTTCAAACAATTGAATCAAAATCAATAATTAAAAAAAGAAAAGAAAATGCCGATTAGAAGTCTTGTCATACCCCTTTCAAATTCCAACCAGGAAAGCAGGAATCATTCTTGGCTTCTTTAGTCCACCGTCCACCAAACATTCAAGCAATAGCTCACCATCGGTCACACAAAAGTATTGGATATTTAAGTTTAACTATTGGATATTTAATTATTAATTTAGTTAATAGTTATAGTAGTATAACTATTAGTCATTTAGTCTATTTTTCTTAACTGATTAGGGATTTAGGTCAAACTATTAGTCTATTTATATGGATATATTGGCATATTGTATTTGATTTTTATGCTTTTGGCAATCAATTATGCATCTTAAACACCTATCCGGTACTCAAAAACATAAAAAAAAACGAGATGATGTAATGAAAAAGTCTCAAACTGGTGTTATGTATAAGTTTATGCATAAACCATTAGATATTATTGTATTTTGTTTTTTTATTGTATTTTTGCTATTTTTATATTATAATGTTTATGTCGTTTAAAAATTTTAGCTTATATGTTATATATTTCGTTACTCGTTAGGACCTACGGGTCTTTTTTTGGCTCAGCCATGGCATATAAATTCTCGAAAACGGCCCTGTTCATATACAACATTATAATAAATTTGTAATAGATCTAACTTTTTTGTGTATTTATCTTTCATTCACAATTAACAAATTTAGGTTCACATATTTTGCTCAAGATAAAGAACAAATGAAGGGAAGAGTTGATAAAAATATTTAAAAAAGTAATTAGTTTAATTTTTAACAGTTAATAGACATATGAAAAATTATAAATCAAAAGTATATAACTTTAAAATTTAACACTACTTGTCTATAAAATCAAATTATTTAACTTCTCTAAAATTCTTAAACGGGTTAACATGTCAACCCACTTTTAAATAGGTCGGGTTCATGTTGACCCATTTTTTTAGACGGGTCGGGTTCGAATTGACTTGTTTAAGAAAATAGGTCGTGTCAGCCGACCCAAAACCTATATATTTTCATGTCAAGATTCGGATAATGTCTAGAATTGACAGCCCTACCTTATAACCCAAGACAAACTCTACATTTTTCAATCAATAACAATACAAAAAATACCAAATTTGAGAAAAGTATGCACTATATACTAATACGAATAAAATGCAATTCCTAGTCATAACTGAATAATCAAATAGTCTTAGGGTTTTTTAAAGGCTTAAAGGGTATAATAAATTTAAAATCCTTTTTAATGAAAAAAGAGTATTTAGAGAATTTCTACCAACCAAACATCCCAAGGATTTTGAATTCCATTAATTTAAGGATTCACTAGCTTTTAGCCAGCGTGTTACGTAAGTTACTTTTAGTTTTATTTTTAATAATTGTTATTTTTATTTTTTCTTTATGTATATTTTTCATGTAGGATGTGTTTAGGTATTAAACTTAAAGGTTACATGAACTTATAAAATATGTTATATTTATTAGCTGTAGTTAAATTATAGTTTTTTTGTTTTTTGTTTATATCTCAAATGGGCCTCATTGGTCTAGTAGTTAACCTGACCCAAAATTTTGTTATTTAAGATGCGAATTTTCGTCTTAATATACATGAATGCATAAAGAAATTTATATGGTTTGTGTTATTTGCGTTTGTATTGAGTTGTTACGGTTCGTTGGTGATGTAGAACGTATATTTTGTTTAATGGATCACCAAAAATGGGCTCTCATGTGTTTGTCAATTAATGTAGCCTAATATTTTTTTTATTGTTTAAAATATGTATTTTGTACTTGATAGTGAATTGAGCTTTTAATAAATTGATGTATTTGAATTTCTATAGGCCAATTGTAGTTCCACGTCTATCTAAAATGGGTACGTCATGAGTTATCATTTCATTTTTGGGTGAATTATTAATTTATTATATTTTTCTAGTATGATGTTTAGTTTGTGATTTTCTTATTATTTTGTATGTATTTGTTGTATTTATAGATTTTGTAGTTAGTTATTGTTGTATATTAAAAGAACATTTAATTTGTTAACTAGTGAGAGAGCCCGCGCGTTGCTGCGGCGAGGCAACGGGAATTCGGTTGTTAATGTTTCGGTTTGTTATGGTGGTAACATTAATTGGGTGTTGTAGCAGGTTTTTGTTGCATATAGTGAATGTCTAAAGTGTTGTTGAATTTTAGTCATCTTTATAACTTATACAAATAGTTATGAGAGAAAGAAACACAATTGAATATAAAGGATCGTCAACAAATACAAACAAACACTAATTACAAAAAGAGGTAAATATCTAAATTAAAGTCTAAATATCATCATTTTTACCTCTACATGTAACATTTTAAAACTAAAGAAAACATATATAAGTGATTTTAAATTGGGTTTAATGAATATGAAAATCATTATGGTTTCAAATTTATATTAGTAATAAATAAATTTGAAGAACTATTTGAAAAAGATTAAAGGAACATAGATAATTGGCTAACCCATTAATTCGAAACCAAACAAAACCGTTGGTTTTATATATATATATATATATATATATATATATATTATATTATATATATTTAAGTTCAAGAAAGAAATGAAATTACTGCGAGAAATGCGAGAAATGAATATGAGCCACTAGTTTTATTTTAGGTTTTAAAAATTTAAATATAAATGAAAAAGATATAAATGTAACAATAAATGCACTCTCTTCAATTAATACAACTAATATAACCATAATAAATCTCTCTCTAATTAATATATCTACATAATTTAACTAAAATAATTAAAAAGATAAAACACTAATTTAATTTTCATAAATAATAAAAAAAATGTCATACTGTCCCTTAAATATAAACAATAAATATATAACCTACACTTGTTTTGAGCAAAAAAAGCATACAATATACAAAAAAACATACAACTTACATATTAAATTCGACCTCAACAATTATATAAACTACACAAACACACACATATCCTACACGTGTATAGGTTATATGTTTTTCATGTGTAGGTTATGTTTTCTTATTCTTAGAAGAAGTGTGGGTTATATGTTATTGTGTGGGTTGTATATTTCACATTTAATGTAAACATATGTAAGATAGGTTTTTGTATTATTCATCACAATGTAACTACGTGTTGATGGATATTGATAAGTTAAGTTGGAAGAAATTGGTTTTAAATAGAATTTTTTTAATGTATGAATAAACTGTATTTGTGTAGGATAAAAGTTTAATGTGTAGGTTATATGTTTTCGTGTGCGTGTATATTTTAATTGATGATGAATTTTGTGTGTATGTTATATATTTTCTTATTCTCAGAATATGTGTAGGCTATATATTTTTGTGTATGTTGTATTTTTTTGTTGTTGATATTTAATGCTAACACATGTAAAATAGTTTTAATATTATTTATTACAATGTAACTACGTGTTGATGGATATTTATATATTGAGTTGGAAGAAATTTGGATAGAAAGAAATTTTAACGTATGAATAAATTGTACTTGTGTAGGATAAATTGTATTTGTGTAGGATAAAAATTTGAATATAAAATAAATGAATTGTTAATATTTTTCAATTATAGTAATTTGATTAGTTATATTAATTTTATAGATATATTAATTGAAGAGAAATATGCATTTATAGTTTCTTAATTAATCTTGAAGCTTTTAAAACCTAAAATAAAACTAGTGGCCCATATTCATTTCTCGCATTTCTCGCAGTAATTTCATTTCTCTCTTGAACCATCCCTTATATATATATATATATATATATATATATAGTAAAGTTAACGTACAAATTAAATTAACGAAATTTGTTTCGATTATTATGTTAGTTTGGTTTATGATCAAGGATTCAAGTCAGGTGAATATGTAGACATTGATACAAATCCTGGTACACATATACACTGATGAACTTGTCTAAAGCTAATTATTCAATCATAAAGAAATACCTATTAATTATCTATAGTGTAAGATAACAATAAACTCCAAGACTTTAAATCAAATCATACTATACTTGGTTTATGATGTAATATTCTATTTTCTAGAAAACAAAAGCTATAAGAATGTAGAAGTAAATAAATATGCATCGGATATTTTATTCTGTTTTTAAATTGGTTTGGTGGATCACGTGATTGGACATGAGGTTCAAACTAAGCTAGTTTGGCCCCTATCATAAGCAAGCTATGCATTTAGAAAATATCTTATGAACACTCAGATGTTTCAAAATCACTCAATATTTATATTCCATTAGCAATTTATCATAATCAGGCAAAGGAATGTGCAATTTTTACTTTTAAGAATAAGTTTTTATTAGAATAAATGAATTGTAGTCTTATACAATGTTTAATAACTGTCTTCTAGTTATGGTTATATTCTTTTTGTATGCTAGCTGTTTTAATTGTGTGTGTGTGTGTTTTATTGATAATATATTATATGTAGAGTTGCTTTTGTAAACTGCACTACTGCAGTTGTATGCAACTTGTATAAATAGTTTCAAGGGTGTTATGCAGGTGTTTGACCAGACGAAACGAGCGTATTATAGCAAGATATAGGATTTCTTGGAGACGGAAACAAGCTCACAATAGTAGTAATAGAATATTCATGGACCGCTTTTTTACTAAAGAATGAGATTGAGCGTGAGTTGGCATACTGCAACTACCGAAATACTCGGTTTCTTGATATTTGCTTTCGCCATTTTTAATCGCTATCGTTTTCGTTACCACAATTTGCAATTTAGCATCTACATGACGGAATTATCACATCTGTTAAAGATAATAACAATAAAGATTAAGCACTTAAGAAAATGTGAGTTTTACATACCACTTGACCATTAAGCACGTAACTCACAAAGTTAACACCAACAAGGTTTTCTTAAAAATCAATCAATTATACCCACTAAAACAAAACAAAATAAACTGATCTGAGAAGTTTACACTAATTCTCCTTTCTACACTGTTAGACTCTAAGATTTCCATGTTGATGACAAGTCTGCAACCACTTCATCTACCGTCAAATACACACCTTCCGACCCAAACGACTCTAACATGTCAGATTGGTGTAGTTTTTCCATCACACTCCCCCTGGATTTGCCAACACTAACTGCATTTTCAATAATGAAATCGGGCAAAAGTCAAAACTCGTCCGTCTGTAAAAAAACATATAGAAAAGCTAACCTAAAACGAGCGTTTCCGTAACCACTTTTCAAACTCTTTTACTATTGCAAGACCACTTATGTCGATTTCTGTCACGGCTTACATAACCGACTTGTGTATTCATAACTTACCAGTCATGTCGATAATTACACATTTGATAGAAGGGCCATTATTAGCTGCTAACCACTCTTCTTTTATCTAATCCATCTCAATATCCTGAAAAACGAAACCTAAACTATTAATGGCATGGAATGCAGCTCCAACTTGTAGCTCTTGCGTTAAAGAGTTGTACACCGTACCTTTCTTGTAGATAAGTAGCGTTTGCAAAGTAGATAGGGGCCTTGATACGGAGTGTTATAAAATAAGGAACCCTTTTGGGGTCATTGTATCTACTCACATTTTGGTAAATTTGAGTTTCCATTATGTTCGGTGTTGTGACATGTAAAAAAATCTTGAAAACCGACACCCCAACCTATGACAAACAAAGCAGTACAACATTAATACATCAAACGACAAAAAATGATAACAAAAGTTCATGTGTGAAGCATTACCGCAATTAAAAGACCAACTGGGACTGAAATCATAAGAACACCAAAAAATGACGATAAACATGCTAGGAAATCAAGTTTATCGACTTTCGAAAGCCTAAGTGCACTTTGGTAATCGATTCCTCTTACAACAGTTATGAGAATTGCAGCCAAGATAAGATTTGGTGTGTAGTAAAATAGAGGCATCAACAGCACCAATGTTACAAGAACAAGTGGTTGCAAAATGTATCAGCCAAATATGTCACCCAATTTATCTAGGCTAAACTTCACAATAGCAACAGTAACAAGTAATAAGAGAACTGTTTAAAGTTCCAAGTTTATGTTTTCTTCATATCCAAAAAATCAACAAAGTAATGAAGATGTAATCAAGAATCATCCAAAATAATCATACCTGAGATGATTATCTGTAATACAAAGAATATAACATACCTGGTGTTGATGAACAAGTTCGTGTTCCTGTGTTTAAAGAAGATACAAACTAACAATTAAAAGGAATTGATCGATTAATGCATCATAAAAAGAATTGAAGGCTGTAGACGCTCACAAGAAAACTGATAGATGATTGATTGTAACTTAAGGTCGGCAAACTTATTGATTATTGAACGATAAATTGATCCCTTGTTTTTAAAAATTTATTATTTATTAATAATCTATACGTTTCTAATATATTATACATAAATTTTGTATTATGAAGTTTTTTAGATTTATTTATTTTTTGTATTTTAAAATGGGTAATAACTGGAAACCGTCATTTTAAAGTGACGCTATAATGATAATAAACCGTATTGAGAAACTCTTTTCTCGCATTTTTTTATCAAATTCTTCGTTTCATCTAATAATTAGAACCCTAAGTTAATATTCCCCTTAATTAGGATGAATTTTGTTGTTAAGTGAAAGTTTTGTAGGTTGTTGAAGGGATTTGTGTTTGTTCTTAGTTTATTTAATCAAAAATTGTGTCAATAACAATTTACAACCACTTTTAAAATAATATATTGGTTTTAAATAATCTCAACTATCACCTTTTGACCACTAACCGATCATAACTAACAAAATGACGAATGTCAGTCTCACCTTTTATCATTTTTTCTACCAATGAACCCTAACTAACGAAATCCTAACGTCGTTAGTTTTCATGCCAAATATGAAGTTGCTATTAAGACTCGTTTATAAACAGTCAATTACAAAGCATGATCACAAAGAAATTGTGTATACCTGTTGTATCTTATTTATCAGAAGAATTATACTTTGAGGATACAATGGAGCTAAAATAGAATTCATCTTCTGTCAATGTATTCATAAAATTCTGTCAGGGTTAGATCGGACTGTGAGAACCCGTTAGCATGATTACAAAAACACAATGCAATAAATTGACGGGTGGTCCATGGGACAACCCTTAAGTGGTTTAAGTTCGTTAATATTCACGCGTTTAATTTGTTTATATTGTTGAATTAGATAACTACGTTTACTCGTGTAATGGCAGGTATGAGAAGATGGAATTACGAGAGCATGGGCGAAAACGGTGAAGAAAACGGACTTAGAACGAGGAAGTTATGGCAAAAATAAGAAATTGGTGGTGAAGACCACCGTAGCTTACGGTACCCACCGTAAGCTACGGTGGGGCTGGAGGATTTTAGCTGCCGTAAAGCAGTTTTAAGCTACCGTCGGCTTTTTGGAAGCCACCGTAACTTACGGTGGAGGCGACGCTGCAATTGTAACTGCCGTTTTTTACTTGTATTTTGGACGGCCTTTCATATTATTATCATATCTTTGGAGCTAGAGATGGCCTAGAGGCAATTTTTGAAGATAAGAACATTATTTTGAGTGTGGTAATCATTAAAGACTCGTTTTTGATTCATATGCAAATTATAATCGAAGGAATGATGAACCGAATCATGCTCGGCTAAACTCCTTTATGTTTTCCCTCGGATTGTAAGGTTTATTATGTTTGTTTGGTTGAATGTTTAGACTATTTCTGAGATAATATTTGATCTTATTGATTTCATTATTATGGTGTTTATGTATTGATTGATAGATTATTAGTTTATCAATTTTGTGTTCTAAACCGTCAGTTCTTGGTTCTTTAAGTAATCGAGATTAATCGGGAGGGATTTAGGGTTAGACAAACTAATTGGTTTTTGAGTGATTACCTTGCGTTGTATAATCCAAGTACTTGATCTTCATTTATCGCATTCGTTTACATAAACACGAACTTAGTTTAAACATCAACTGTAACATTCATGGAAACCTGAAACCGAGGGAGGACATATTATCTCATTTTGATTTAAAACTCGTTAAATTGCTTTCAGTTCTTTTCGTTAATCAAAACAACCAAATCTTTGAATTTACTTTTGCATTTAACTTAATTTAGTTTAATTATATAGCTACTCAGTAACGCACTTTCCACAAACTCCCTGTGTTCGATACTCGCTTATCGCTATCTAATAGTTGTAATCGGTTTTTTTTAGTGAGTCTTCGACCTCATGTCAAATTTTGGCGCCGTTGCCGGGGAGTAGTGCGTAACGTGTGTTAGTTTTAGTAGTTTTTGTTTGTGATTTTCGGGTTTACGCTGGTTGTGTTAGTGTGCAGGTACCTACAGGTGTATGCATACTAGAAGATCTAACAGGTCATCACCGCTAGTTATTGATCCCGAGATTGACCGAACACTTCGAAGAAACCGAGTTTTACTTAGAGAGAACAAGCTTCTTGGTTCTCCAACTACATCAAACAGCAACATGGATTCACCAGTTCCCACTTCGGGTCAACCAATTCCGACTACACCTCCACCAAATCCACCTCCACCAATCACCACTAATATACCTACAACATCAAGTGAATTGCCACCTCACACAACCGAACCCATCCCTGCTCAATACACCTACGCACCATCATCCACATTGCCATCTATTTCCAACCTTTTCCCTACATTTGGTGCATCATCTCAACAAAACCAACCACCATCCTTTCAACAATCACAATAAAGCTACCAATATCAACCCCAACCTTTCATGTAACAATCAAGATCACAAGGTGACGGATATGTATATGGGTTTGACAGTGAATTCGAGGGGTATGAAGTGGAAGGTTACTACACGGGAGGTGATGGAAGTCAAAGGGTAAATCCGGGAAATTTGGCCTATGGTCAATGGCAACATCCGGAATCGGTGCAAGGGTTTAATAGACAACCACCACCGGTTGTTCAACAACAACCTCAACAACAACCGGTGGTTGTCCAACAAAACGTGCAACCACCACCGATTCAATAACAACCGGTGGTTATCCAACAAAACATGCAACCACCACCGATTCAACAACAAGCTCAACAACAACCACCGGTTGTTGATCATCAACAAGTTCAACCACCACCGATTGTTCAACAACAACCATAAGGGCAACCTCAAGAACAACAATTTATGCAGCCAAGACCTGTTTATAGGCAAATGGGTCAACCGAGAGTACCAATGGGGGTACCAAGAAGGCATGCAAGGGAGATGGTAAGGGGTATTGAAGCTCATTTCCGACCTATAATTACCAATAATCCGTCTTCGGTGGTTATTCCTCATAATCATGCGGGGAGGACATTTGAAGTGAGAACCAATGCACTCCAAAGTCTACCAAAGTATAAGGGGTTAGCAACGGAGGAACCATATTTTCATTTGGAGGCATATGACTCTATGTGCAACACAATTGGGGGTCAAGGTTTTTCGGAGGATGAAGTGAAATTGGTTCTTTTTCAATTTTCATTGGAAGATAAAGCAAAGAGATGGTTTTACACATTACCTTTCGCATCCATTTATACTTGGGCCAAGATGCAACAACGATTTTTGGAAGAATTTTACACGGCTCAAAAGACTAACGATGCAAGAAGGAGTCTAAGATCTTTCCAACAACAATCGGGTGAGATGTTTCACAATGCGTTTGTGCGATTTAATATGATGATCAAGAATTGTCCTCATCATGGTATTGCTCTTTGGGAGTTATTGAATTCATTTCATGAGGGGTTGAGCACAGAAGATGAACAAAATCTGATGTTAATTACAGATGGGTCGTTTGGTACAAACTATGAACAAGATGATTGGGCATATATGGAACAAATGACAGTCACATCAAAGAGAAAGGCTTAAACCGGTAGAAGAGCAAGACCGGCAATTGGAAGATCTCAAGTACAAGCCGTGGAAGATGGAGGGGTACAAACAACTAATCAAGTAATCAATGTTTGTACAAATTGTAACGAGTTGGGTCATGCAACGGAGGTATCTACGGTAGGTCAAGCACCGGTAGAAGAGGTGAATGCACTTCAAGGGGGAGGTGGTAGAAATTACAACATAAACTCCAACATCTACCACCCCGGGTTAAGAAATCACCAGAATTTTCGTTATGGAAATCCGGCCACTCAATCTAACCCGAATTTTCAAGGAAGTCAAAGCAACTATGTCCCTCGTCAACAATATAACAACCAAGGTAATTATCATGGCGGGAACAATTAAGGATTTCAAGGTCAAGGGGTTGGCGGTCAAAGCCGGTCAACGGGTCAAAGTTCATCGAGTGGGAATGAAGTGATGGAGATGCTCAAAGTGATGCAACAAGACATGCAACGAAGAAATCAACTCGATGAAATTCGCATGCAAAACGATGAAGTTAGAGATAAAGCCATCCAATCGTTGACCACACAAATGAGTCAACTCACAACTGAAGTGTCGAACTTGAAGAAGAATAAAGGAATTGCCAAGCCACTTGAAGTATGCGTTTTTGGGGGATAATGACACATTACCGGTTATTATTGCATCTAATTTGGAAGAGACCCAAGAACAAGAATTGTTGAAGGTGTTGAAGACGAATAAAGCCGCCATAGGTTGGACAATTGCTGATTTAAAAGGCATTAGTCCATATATAGTTATGCACAAAATCATCACCAATGAGGAGGCAAAACCAAACCGAGAGACTCAAAGAAGGTTGAATCCCAATTTGAGAGAAGTTGTGAAGAAAGAGGTAATAAAGTGGTTGGATGCGGGAATCATCTATCCCATCTCGGATAGCGCATGGGTAAGTCCTATACAGGTGGTACCGAAAAAAGCAGGTATACAGGTAATTAAAGATGAAAGCGGTGAACAAATCGCCACCCGACCGGTCACCAGGTGACGAGTTTGATTATAGTAAATTAAATGCCGCTACATCTAAAAATCATTTTCCATTACCTTTTATTGACCAAATTATTGAAAAATTATCAGGTCAAAAGTATTACTATTTTTTGGATGGGTACTCGGTTTATAATCAAATTGCTATCCACCCGGATGACCAACACAAGACCACCTTCACTTGTCCGTATGGCACTTTTGGTTTTCGGCGAATGCCATTCGGATTGTGTAATGCCCCAGCCACATTCCAACGTTGTATGATGAGTATTTTTTCGGATATGGTCGGGGAGTCACTTGAGGTATTTATGGATGACTTTTCAATTTTTGGTCCAACTTATGAAACTTGTCTCAATGAATTAGAAAAAGTTTTAAAAAGATGTGTTGAGACAAATTTAGTTCTAAGTTGGGAGAAAAGTCACTTCATGGTGCAAGAGGGTATCGTGTTGGGTCACGTGATTTCGGATTGGGGAATGGAAGTGGATAAGGCTAAGGTCCGGGTAATATCATCTTTACCTCCATTTAAAAACATTAAAGGGGTAAGGTCATTTTTGGGGCATGCGGGTTTTTATAGAAGATTTATTAAAGGCTTTAGTGTGATCACAAAACCTTTATGTAATTTATTATTAAAATATGCTCCATTTGATTTTACTAATGAGTGTAGAATTTGATGTTTTGAAGGAATAGTTGGTAAAAGCTCCCATTCTAAACCACCGGATTGGTCAAAGCCGTTTTAGATCATGTGTGATGCTAGTGATACTACTATCGGAGCAGTGTTGGGTCAACGAGTTGATAAAAAGCCGGTGGTAATTTATTATGCGAGTAAAACTTTATCCGAAGCGCAACTTAATTATACAACCACCAAAAAAGAATTGCTTGCGGTGGTGTATGCTTTGGATAAGTTTCGCTCGTATATTTGGGGGAGTAAGGTGATTGTTTATTCAGACCATAGCGCGGTTCGATATTTGATGGAGAAGAAGGATGCGAAAGCACGTTTAATTCGATGGGTATTGCTTTTGCAAGAGTTCGATTTAGAAGTTCGGGATAAAAAGGGGTGTGAAAATGTCGTGGCGGATCACCTATCCCGAATTCCATTGGAAGGTGTCGATGACCCGATGGAAATAAACGAACGGTTTCCCGATGAACAATTGTTAGCCGTGTCAACTACACCGTGGTATGCCCACTTTGTGAACTATTTAGCAACAGGGTCTATTCCAAGTCATTGGGTGAAGAAAAGAAGACAACGGTTCATTGCCCAAGTGAAACAATATATTTGGGATGAACCGGATTTGTTCAAGATTGGTTCGGATCAAGTGATAAGGAGATGCATTCCCGATTCCGAGGTGTGGGAGGTTTTGACTCATGCACATGTATCGGCGTGTGGAGGTCATTTTAGCGGTCAAAAGAAGGGTTACCGGGTGCTTCAATGTGGGTTTTATTGGCCCACAATTTTTAAAGATGCAAGTGAGTATGCCAAACATTGTTTGAATTGCCAAAAGTTGGGTAGTATCTCAAAACGGGATGAAATGCCATTGCAACCAATTTTGGTGTTAGAGATTTTTGATGCATGGGGAATTGACTTTATGGGCCCGTTTCCAAACTCGAATGGATTTTTATATCTTGGTTGCGGTTGATTATGTGTCCAAGTGGGTAGAAGAGGTAGCAACAAGAGCTAATGATCATTCGATAGTATTCAAATTCGTTCAATCAAACATCTTTGCTCGGTTTGGTATCCCGCGGGTTATTATAAGTGATGGTGGGTCACATTTCAAGAATTTCAACTTTGGGAAGCTTTTAAAAAGGTACAATGTGAATCACCGAATTGCTACTCCTTATCATCCACAAACAAGTGGACAAGTTGAAGTGTCCAATCGCCAAATTAAAGAAATCTTGATGAAGACGGTGTGGGTCGATAGAAAGGATTGGTCTTCTAAGTTAAATGATGCATTGTGGGCGTATCGGACCGCCTACGAAACTCCTATTGGCACAACTCCTTATCGGTTAGTTTATGGGAAATGGTGTCATTTACCAATGGAGTTGGCACATAGGGCGTTTTGGGCAATCAAGAATGTGAATGCGGATTATATGGAAGCGGGTGAATTGCGAAAGTTGAAGTTGAATGAAATTGAGGAAATCCGGGATGAAGCGTATTAATGTGCTTCAGCATACAAAGACAAACTAAAAAAGGTTCATGATGCAAAGTTGAGAAAACGAACTTTTGAAGTGGGTCGAAAGGTGTGGTTGTATAATTTAAGGTTAAAGTTATTTCCGGGTAAGTTAAAGAGCAAGTGGATGGGCCCATATATCATCACAAGAGTGGGCCAATTTGGTGATGTGGAGATCGAAGATTTTCAAGAGCAAACAAAACAAGTGGTGAACGGTCAGACAGAAACCGTATTTGGAAGGAAAGGACATCAATATGCTCGATGTGGACCAGATGAGTTACTTGTTATGCTCCCCGGATGAGGAAACAAATTAAGAGGCCAAGGTATGTTGTATATTTTAGTTTAGGTTAATTTAGTTTTTCTTAAGTTTGGTTTTAAAAATTACCGTTCTCGTCTTAACTAAGTTCGACCAAGCGTGGGGAATTTTAACGATTTTCTTTACCGTGTTGGGGACAACTCGGATTTTTCACGGGGGGTGGGTAATTTTTGAAATTTTTGTTTTTGTAGGTTTTCGTTCTGTAATTCTATTTCGTTTAAAAAAAATTTTGAAAACCTACAGGGGCCACCGTAGCATATGGTAGCCACCGTAAGCTACGGTGGGGAGAAAAAACGTTACGATGGCTACAAACTGTCGTACGGTAGGTATTTTTGAACCAAGGCCACCGTAAGCTACGGTGTCCACCGTAGCTTACGGTGGACCCTGGAGCTGGGCGACGGAAACCGGGTTTATATTAAAAAAAACAATTTTTACAATTAATCTACACCACATAAACGAGATTCTATCTCTTTCACCACATAATTCACCAACATCTTCCTCATCTTCCCCAAACCTTAAAACCCTAACTTCCTACATCATACTTTCATAACTTTCTTATTTCCTAACCAAATCAATTGATTTTTGGGTCTAAATTGGCTAGAATCTTACATGGTTTTCAATTATACCATTGTATTTGAGAGAATCACTTGTTTTGTTGGTCGATTTTGGATAATCAAATCCGAATATTTTTGGGTTTTGGTATATTTTGAAGCTTTGTTCATCTCCATCTTATACAACACCAAGGTATGTAATCTATTGTCATTCTTGATGGTGTATTGTAATGAAATTGTAAGTTGTTCATAATTGTTTCTATAACCACACTTGCTTGAATTGTTGAATTTGTGAATAACGAGTTTGAATGGGTTATGGTTGAAGATGATTAGTATGAGTTGGAACATAATTATGGGCAAATTATTAGCTACATAGGGGACATAATGTTAATTTTTTTTGAAAAAATTGTTTGAAAAAGTGAATATGTGTCTAAGTAGCATCTTCAATCATAATGTTAAGCAAGTGTGGGGATGTTTAAAGTTGAAAAAAGAATAACTTGCTCTTTTGTTGTTGTTTGTGTGTTCAGAATGGGTAGAAAAGGGAAAGAACCGGTTGGCTCGTCAAGCAATCCGGCTGAACAACCAAAGAGAAGAAGACTGGTACGTCAAGCAGAGATGGAAGAAGATTAAATAAGGGAAAAGCCAATTTGGAAGTCAGGGTCTTTAGCGATCAACCTCAAGAATGGCAAGCGGAGCTCTTTCATGATCAAATGAACGCGTTGAGGCAGCGAACTGATGCGTTTATTTGCGAAAAAGAAGTTAGAGAAGAGGATTTTGGACCATTTGGGGTTACCGATAAATTCAGAGCATTGGGTTGGGAAGCAGCCTTAAAGTGTTGGGACAACGAATCAACTAACTTATTTGATGTAGAGATTCAGGAATGGATGGCTACTTTACGACGGGTTACATGTAACCATCCATCAAAGGACAGGTTGATCGGTACTGTGAATGGGGTTCAAGTGGAATGTCATTTGATAGTTTGAGACGGGTGGCAAAGTTTGATTGTAAACCGCAAAATCAGTATAAGTGCCCGGATTTGGCTGATTTGTATTTGTTCCCTGAGAAGCACCCGATGTGGAACACCATGTTAGATGATATGTTTTTGCCCGGGACATACGCCCGAAAATTATACCAAAAAAATTTGAAGTTGGAAGCAAAATTGATGTTAACGATAAGCATCAATAACGTCATCCCGCGTCGGGGTGACATGGTCGAGGTACGATATCCCGAAGTTCCCATATTATACACGTTGCTACATGGCTCAGCGCTTATTTCATACCGATTTTTGGTAATGAGTAACGTATGGATAAGCCGAAACAGTGTGGACCGGAAGATCATACTGCGTTGTCGATTAATAACGACATTGTTAAAGAAATATGGTGCTATTCAAGTGGGTGATAGGGGGTCTTACAAAAAGTTCAAACCTTTCGACATCACACATTTGGGGTCGGGTTGGGTATATTCCCAATCCGAACGGTACCATAAATTGAAGAGTGATGGGAGAAGATGGAAAGTTTTGAAGGAAGATGCAAGACCATTGAATACGGGTGAAGCGGATGACCCGAAATTGAAGTTGAGGTAAGTGGTGATGAGGCGTATCAAGATAATCCAAATGTAGTTCACATGGAAACGGATCAAGCGGGACCGAGTTGGGATGGAAGGCAAGCGGGTATGCAATCGGGTTATGTGGGAAGTGAATTTGACTATGCACATAGGCCGTATGAATCGAATTTTGTTTATCAAGGAACGATGCAAGAGGTGGTAGAAAGACAAAGACCGCCTACGTTTGGGAATTGGCCCGAATCTTCCCAAACCATCTTTGATCAACAAACCTTCTTGTGTGCGAGCATGGAAAGGGCATTAAAGCAGAATTATGATCGACAAGAGCAGTGGAACCGCACCCATGCATATGCCTTTGAGAATGACATGAACAACCGATACCGTGATGATCGTCAGCGACGGATACATGACGCGTGGCATGCGGGACAGCCGGTTGTGGCCGACCCTCCATATGTGGATTACACCACTTTGCCACCGTATGATGGTAGTGTGTCATACCCTACATCACCATTGCATCATTCCATGTGGGTGGATCCCAATCAAGGTTCAAGTCAAGGCACCTCGCGACAACAAGGAGGTGAGCAAGGTGGTGTTGATCAAGATGCATTTGGATTTGGTGAGTTCAACGATGTGATGACGTCCATTTTCGGGCCGGCTCGACCGCCCTACTTCTGATGGAATCTCTTGTTACCAGGTGAACATCATTTTGTATATTATTGTATAAGTTATCTTTTGTGTTTTTATTTATTTTGGGTGGATGGGTGGTGGACAAAATACTTTTGATAAGTATTAAGGGTTGTGTTGGAAAGAGGGTTGTGTTTTTGAAATAGTCTGTTTTTTTTCTTTTTTTAAACCGTACATTGGGGACAATGTATCCCAAGTGTGGGGATGAGGAAATTTTCGTGTGTTTTGAAAAAAAAAATCTTAAAAAAAATCAAAGAAAAAAAATTAAAAAATCAGAAAAAAAAATTAAAAAAAATGTTTTAATGAAACCGGAAAGTGGTATGATGGCGGGGTGAAGTTTTGGTCACTTTTCATGGTCACAATTCCCTAAATAACATGTGCCTAGTTGTTTTAAAAAAAGGAGATTATGTAGTTTCCAATCAAGGTTAGCATGCTTTCGGTGTAATAACTTGCATAACATGTTCGTTTACACTTGAAAATTGAGAAAGCAAGGATTGGTGACATGGTTGATATTCTCCTTTAGAACTTGTACAATTAGTGCATTTCGAGATCTTAGCGTGGCATGAGTGCAAAAGTGATAGAGGCACTTAGGTTAAGCCTTGTCTGGATGAGTGAGAGTGTGGGTTTTGGGGGGGTTGGGGCCTCATACATTATACATATGAGGATGGTTATGTGAGGGGCGGGGGTTAGTTCCTTTAGAAAACCTTATTGGGCCTATTCTTTTATTTGATAAACCGCGGTGTTATATTGCGAAACGATCCGACTTAATAGGTTTCATTGTAATTGTTTTAGTATTTATCAGTTAGATATGTGAAGCATTATGTTTATCATGCTGGTATGTAATGTTCAAGTATTATATTAGTTAAAAAAAATAAAAAAAAATTGTATTAGAGTGCAATGTTTATGTATGCATAGTTCAAAGTATTATTTATTGAGTGAAAAAAAGGAGAAAAAGAAAAGAAAGAAAAGAAAAATAGAAGTTAGTGATGTTTATAGTTGTTTATTTCATTATTTTCTTAGTTTGTTTGTAATAAGTCGGATCGGGTCGCTTGAGCTACTTTCAATATTCCCTTCCATACCCTTACACTTGGCCCCATTACAACCCGTTTTAAGACCATCTTGATTTGTATTCATGTCAAATGCATTTACATAGGTGGAGATTTGATGATTGTACAAGAGTATGCGAGGAGAATTGATTAAATATGAAATGTATGGATGATCACCAATAAAAAGGTTAATGTGTAAATGTGTTATGTATAGGTAAAAACCGAAAGCATGTTAGGTTTGGTTAGAAATCTTCGGTTTAAAACGGACTTAGAACGAGGAAGTTATGGCAAAAATAAGAAATTGGTGGTGAAGACCACCGTAGCTTACGGTACCCACCGTAAGCTACGGTGGGGCTGGAGGATTTTAGCTGCCGTAAGGCAGTTTTAAACTACCGTAGGCTTTTTGGAAGCCACCGTAAGCTACGGTGGCCACCGTACTTACGGTGGAGGCGATGCTACAATTGTAACTGCCATTTTTTACTTGTATTTTGGACGGCCTTTCATCTTATTATCATATCTTTGGAGCTAGAGACGACCTAGAGGCGATTTTTGGAGATAAAAACATTATTTTGAGTGTGGTAATTATTAAAGACTCGTTTTTAATTCATATGCAAATTATAATAGAAGGAATGATGAACCGAATCATGCTCGGCTAAACTCCTTTATGTTTTCCCTCGGATTGTAAGGTTTATTATGTTTGTTTGGTTGAATGTTTAGACGATTTCTGAGATAATATTTGATCTTATTGATTTCATTATTATGGTGTTTATGTATTGATTGATAGATTATTAGTTTATCGATTTTGTGTTCTAAACCGTCAGTTCTTGGTTCTTTAAGTAATCGAGATTAATCGGGAGGGATTTAGGGTTAGATAAACTAATTGGTTTTTTAGTGATCACCTTGCGTTGTATAATCCAAGTACTTGATCTTCATTTATCGCATTCGTTTACATAAACCCGAACTTAGTTTAAACATCAACTGTAACATTCATGGAAACCTGAATCTGAGGGAGGACATATTATCTCATATTGATTTAAAACTCGTTAAATTGCTTTCAGTTCTTTTCGTTAATCAAAACAACCAAATCTTTGAATTAACTTTTGCATTTAGCTTAATTTAGTTTAATTATATAGCTACTCACTAACGCACTTTCCACAAACTCCCTGTGTTCGATACCTGCTTATCGCTATCTAATAGTTGTAATCGGTTTATTTTTGAGTGAGTCTTCGACCTCACGCCAAACCCGTTAGCATGATTACAAAAAACACAATGCAATAAATTTCATAACCCGTGTGACCCATATGACCCTTTTAGGATTATGTTTTATTCTTTCTTCTAGTATTGTTAATTAGAGCTTGTATTAGAAAGTTTTCTAAAAGTGTTTATATAAATATATAATTATAGTTACTTGTCACACCCCGACCAAAGGCGAAACATGCCGGGGCGTAACGTATTGATTGGATAGTAGCTCAAAAGACACTAATTAAAGTGACAATAATTATTTAATTCATTAATATCGAAACAAGTACACAATTATAATAATCAAAACAATTACATCATATTTATTGTTTGGATAAATATCCTAAGGTAAAAACTAATATATTCAATCTTGATCAATGTAAATTACTTGTACATGTAGCATGTATAAAAATAAAGTTTGTCAACACGAATGTTGGTGAGAATACATAAGTTTTAGTTGAGATACATATATAGATAAAAACCACAATTCATATGTTAATGTTGAGCATCACAATTCCCATGAAAAATGTAAACAACTAAATAGATGTGGACCCGTTCCTATTGATACGAAATCAAAGTACTTGGGTAAGTGTATGATCATACAAGATGAGGATAGATGAGGATGAGATACCAACCACCAAACATAAAATAAACAATTAAGCACATAGAGCATTATCATAAAGCATGCAATAATCACACATAAACATATATTGAATTGTGTTATGAATAGATGAATAAATAAAAATGAGTAATTTAAATAGGGTATACATGCCACACTAAAATTTAAAAGATGAAAATGGGGGATATGTAAACTCACTTGAATAAAGGAAAATGGTAACTAGAAGATGGTAACGATTAACGTGAACTAGCTAGTTCCACGAGGAGTCTTGACGGTAAGCCCTAGTATTGAGGGTATAATATTAAAATAAATAATCCAACAACGTAAACGAATAGGAAGATGACATGGTGGGTTCATAATGGATTTGGAAATTAATAATGTGTTGAAAAAAATAATTTATATAAATTTTATATAAGTGCAGTAAGAAAGTAATCGGTTTAAATGTTATTGCAAGTTACATATTGCTTTTTTTTAAACAGCCAAAGTGCTAATTTATTACTATAAAATTATATAAACATATATTATTTAATCACAAGAAAATAAAAGACTATTTTGATGGTCGGTTCAAGTAAAAACTATTAATATTATCATTATTATTTTATTTAAATAATATTATAGGTCGGGTTGAGAAAATGCATTTGTTTATAAGCATAAGGTTAAATGTATATAGTTATACGTAGACGTATGTATGTATATAAGTATACACACACATAAGAAAAATCTTGAGAAATAAATTATTTTGAGATAAAAAAATGGTGTCCGGTACGCTAAAACGAGTGAAATCGTTATATCTTTATATAAAATTAGTTTGGATATATTAATAATTAACTAGACAACTGAAAATGATAAAATAAAACAACCAAAACCGGGCCTGGGGGATTCGAACCTGCGCCCCAGGCCGGTTCAAGCTTTACAAAATTTGCACCAGCCAACTGGGCTGGTGACTAACCAAGGTAAGGGGTGGAAAAGAATTCATATATACATATTTTCAGTTTCCCCCAAATCATTTATAAACCCTAAATTCAGTCTGAACCCAATTAATCCATATCTTCCCTCTGTCAATTTTAAATTGACAGAGGGCTTTTGTTCCCCAATAAATTCCGATCAAAACAAGCTAAACAATTACCAGAAAAACGTTCAGATTGAATGAGAACGACGAGATAGGGTTCGGCCACGAACACGAACACAAAATGGGTCTGAAAGAACTTTGTTGATAAAATTATCTTAGGGATTTGCTGCGGAATACGATAGAGATTATGAGGGACAAGTTAATTGTATTTTAGATGCGTATTTATAGTGCTTCGTGGTCAAGGGAGCCGCAGTTTGTTCAAACTTTAAAACGAGTCAATAGCTGTCGAATTTGTTATAATTTACCATGTATAGAGTGTCGGTACAACGCGTTTTTGGTTAGCAAGGATTTGGAAAGATTAATTTCGTCGAAGATTGAGGAACAAGCAAGGGGGGGGGGTCTTGAATGCCGACGGGAAAGGAGGGAGAGAGGGAAAAGGGTTTGGATGATTTTGCAATTTGGTCCTTGGTATTTAGATGTGAGTGCAAGAGTGGATAAAGTTTAGTTAAGGGGTGGATTTTGCACAAATCTCATAGTTTTATCAATATGTAAAACAAAAAGAAATACATATACTTAAACGAATACGATATTTTATTTATTAATGAACGTTTAAATAATATAATGAGACAAAAGAACGAAGGAAATTTAATAACAATCAATGGGTCCTGGGTTTGAAAAGTAACGAATGTTACATTACTAATCCAAAAATATACGCTATTTATGATAACTTCTAGATGTTTTTCCAATCAGCTTACATGCTAATTTAAGCCTATAAAAGAATCGAACATTAACGAAATGTTCAGCTGGAAGTTCATCTTCGTTTATTTAAAAACGAACAAACATGAACATGCATTTTATTTGGTTTATTTATGTTCGTGAGCATCCGGTTATGTTCGTTCATTTATGTTCATTTATTTACGTTGATGTATATTCGTTCGTTTATGTTTTATAAACATCTAAGTAGTTATATATATATATATATATATATATATATATATATATATATATATATATATATATATATATATATATATATATATATATATATATATATATATATATGAAAATAAAAAGTGTAACACCCCGACCAAAGGCGGATTATACATCGGGGCGCCACATATTGTTTCATTACTCGTGACACTATTGGGTGTCAATATTTAATAAATACATTCATTCGCGCACGCGCAAAGTAGACACAGATAACATAAATCATCATAAATCAATATATTATAAATCATAATATTCGAACAGCAAAAACTTGTCTTGATACATTTTAATCTAGGTCCAAAATAAAGAAAACTTCCTACGTGTCCTCAAGCTCCAAAACAGCTACTGCAAACCTGAACATGTGTTAAAATAAACGTCAAACACTTGCGTGTTGGTGAGAAATCAAGTTTAATTCAATACATAGATAACAATAAATCTGCGCGCGACATGTGTATGTCTGGTTTTCAACAAGGGTGTAATCTGATCGGGACCAACTCTAAGATTCATAGACTGCCAGTGCTCACAATTGAGCTCACAAACAAGACAAACTGTGCATGTGCAAACAAAAGAGAAAATCATAAACGATAGTTCTCCCGTGTTCATCTAATGGTACCATGAGAACTGCGGAATAGACCGACAAGACGGTTAATGATCCACACATACAAATAAACAGCCAAGTCTACGTCCTCAACACACGGGATACTGCGCGACTAAAGTTCATAAACAAGTTTAAGACTCTAAGTTTGTATGAACACATGAACATCCCAAAACATTAAAAGCAAAAAGGGATTAGGTACGAGATTACTCACTTGATAAACGATGCGGTGTAAGATAAAGCAAGAACCAACTTTAAACAAGCACAAGTTAACCTATAAATAAGATTATTGTTTTAATGATTGGTTTTAAGTCTTGATTATAAGTTAGCATAATTAATAAGTAAATTATTATATATAATATATATTACCGGAAAAGCAGGGCAGAACAGGGAGGAAGACGGAGGCAGAGAGGGAGGCGGCAGAGAGAGCAAGGAGGAGGTTAAATTAAGTGTTTGTGTGTGATGTGTTAAGAAGAATAACATTATTATTTATAGGGAAACCCTAGGGAACACAATCCCTAGAAAAGGGGAAAAGATCTCAAAAAGCAAAAGATTCCAAAAGCAAAAGATATCAAAAGATATGGCAGCTGCAGGGGGCAAGATAAAGCTGACAGGGAACAGTAACAGGCATGGGCGGGTCAGATAAAGGTACTGGTCAAGCATGGAAAAAGCGGATCTTCAAAAGATAATGTCAGTCACTTTTTCTGTCAACCAATGGGGTTGGTGCGCATGCTGCGCCAAAAGTGGCTTTTCAGACATAAAGCAGATTAGGTCAACGGCTCAAAAGATAAGATATCACAAAAGCAAACGGCTGGATTAAACAGAAGAAAAGATAAGTCTAGCGCGAGAAAGCTGCGCGCGAGAAGGCTAAGGCGCGCCGCGGGAAGAATCACATTTTTTAGCGCGCCGCGGGAGGAACTTCAATTCCTAGCGCGCCGCGGGAAGAACTATAATTCTTCGCGCGTCGAGGGATGAAATACGATTCTTAGCGCGCTGCGAGAAGAACTACAAATCCTTAGCGCGTCGCGGGAAGAACTACCGTTCTTAGCGCGCTGCGAGAAGAATTACAATTCTTAGCGCGCTGCGAGAAGAGTTCGTCTCGCGTATCGCTGGAACAGATGGTCTTCACGCAGGCTTCCTTGAAAGGAGTCTGGCGCGTGGAGCTGCGCAGACAACCTTAGGCGGGAAGGAACAAAGGACAAGCAAAGAGTTAGAAGAAAAAGAGGGAAACAAAGCTTAAGGGCGGGACGGCGACAAGAGGGAAAAGAAGGCGGAAAGAGAGAAGAGGGACGGGACGGCGGAAAGAAAGAGAGAGAAAGAGGCGGGAAGGAAAATATATATTATTATTACTAAAAGTAAAATATAAGTATAAATAAATATTAAATCATAAAGGAAGGAGATCGGATCGGAAAACGGGTACCTGGGTCGGGTCGGATCGGGGCAGATGCCACAGTCTCCCCTACTTTAAGAAATTTCGTCCCGAAATTTATCTCGAAGTAGGCTGCGCAGAGAACAGGTGCGGGTACTTGATCTTCATTTGATCTTCCCTTTCCCATGTAAACTCGGCTCCGCGCTTGGACTCCCAGCGAACTTTCACGATAGGGATGCGACTGCGCTTGGTTTGCTTAACCTCGCGATCCATAATCTCAACAGGCTTCTCAACGAAATGCATAGATTCATCAACTTGAACTTCATCAAGTGGAATGTGAAGGTTCTCGTCAGCTAAACACTTCTTGAGATTGGATACATGGAACGTTGGATGCACATTACTGAGCGCGGGCGGCAGGTCAAGTCTGTAGGCAACTTTTCCTACACGCGCGAGAATCTTAAATGGTCCAACATATCGAGGAGCAAGCTTACCTTTCTTCCCAAAGCGGACAACACCTTTCCAGGGCGACACTTTGAGGAGAACAAGATCACCAACTTGAAATTCGAGAGGCTTTCGCCTGCGATCTGCGTAACTCTTCTGTCGGCTTCCGGCAGTCAGCAGATGATCACGGATCTTGGCGATTTTATCGGTTGTCTCTTGAACTAGTTCGGGTCCTGTGATTTGAGCTTCACCCACTTCGCTCCAACAAATCGGGGAGCGGCACTTACGACCGTAAAGTGCTTCAAATGGGGCCATACCAATACTGGAATGATAGCTGTTATTATAAGAGAACTCGATTAAAGGCAGGTGTGAATCCCAATTACCTCCAAAATCAAGAACACAAGATCGGAGCATATCCTCAAGAGTTTGAATAGTTCGCTCAGACTGTCCGTCAGTCTGAGGATGATATGCCGTACTCATGTCCAAGCGAGTTCCTAGCGCAGATTGGAGAGATTTCCAAAAGCAAGATATAAAACGGCCATCGCGATCGGATATGATGCTCAAAGGAGTACCATGACGGCAGACAATTTCCTTGACATAAAGCTGCGCGAGTTGCTCAACACGGTAGTTTTCACGAATGGGCAGGAAGTGAGCAGACTTAGTCAAACGATCCACTATTACCCAAATGCTATCATGTTTGCTTGCTGTCAAGGGTAGCTTGGTAATGAAGTCCATCGCTACACATTCCCATTTCCACGTAGGAATTTCTGGTTGTTCGAGCAAACCAGATGGGCGTTCGTGTTCAGCTTTTACCTTAGAACAAGTCAGGCATTTAGCTACGAACACAGCGATATCCTTCTTCATACCGGGCCACCAATAAGTAATGCGCAAATCCTTGTACATCTTATCAGCGCCGGGATGAATGGAATATCGAGATTTGTGCGCTTCACTCAGGATATCAGCGCGAAGATTCTCATCAAAGGGAATCCAGATGCGATTAAGATAGCAGAGAATTCCACTCAGATTGGGCACAAAATGTGCTTCCGCGCCACACGCTAACTCGGCCCGAAGGTTACCATTACTGATGGATGCGCGCTGCGCGTCACGAATGCGCGATTCAAGGTTGCTTTGGATCGGCGCGAAGTGAAGCTGCGTGCGCGGCAAGATACAGTTAAGCTGGCAGGGTTTGCGGCTGAGCGCATCGGCTACCACATTAGCCTTACCAGGATGATACCGGATTTCACAATCGTAATCGCTGATGAGTTCGTTCCATCGGCGTTGTCTCATGTTAAGTTCCTTCTGATCAAAGATATGCTGAAGGCTTTTATGGTCAGTGTAAAGGATGCACTTAGTACCATAGAGGTAGTGTCTCCAGATCTTCAAGGCAAATACGACTGCACCAAGTTCGAGATCGTGAGTTGTATAATTCTTTTCATGAACCTTGAGTTGCCTTGATGCGTAAGCGATAACCTTGCCTCGTTGCATAAGAACACAACCGAGACCTTGGTTGGAGGCATCGCAGTACACGACAAAATCATCATTACCCTCAGGTAGCGCAAGGACAGGAGCTTCACACAACAAACGCTTGAGCGTTAGAAAGGCTTCTTCTTGCTTCGAGCCCCAAATATACGGTTTACCTTTGTGCGTTAGAGCTGTTAAAGGCAAAGCGATCTTCTAGAAGTTCGAAATGAAGCGCCGGTAATAACCAGCTAAGCCCAGAAAGGAACGGATCTCAGAAGGAGTGGTCGGCGTAATCCAGTTCCTGATTGCTTCAATCTTGGATGGGTCGACATGAATACCCATCTTGTTAACAACATGGCCAAGAAACTGTACTTCATCCGACCAAAATTCACACTTGGAGAGCTTAGCATAAAGCTGCTCGGTTCTAAGCTTTTGCAACACCAACCGAAGATGTTGCTCATGCTCGGCCTTGGTCTTCGAATAAATCAGAACGTCATCGATAAACACAATCACGAATTTATCCAAGAAAGGCCTACACACCCGATTCATTAGATCCATGAAAACGGCGGGTGCGTTGGTTAAACCGAAGGACATGACCAAGAATTCAAAATGGCCATAACGAGTTCGAAAAGCAGTCTTCGGAACATCTTCATCGCGGATGCGCAACTGGTGATAGCCAGAGCGGAGATCAATCTTGGAAAAACAAGAGGCACCTTGGAGTTGATCAAAGAGGTCGTCAATACGCGGTAAGGGATACCGGTTCTTAATGGTGAGTTTGTTCAACTCACGGTAATCAATACACATGCGAAACGATCCATCTTTCTTCTTAACGAACAACACCGGGGCACCCCAGGGCGAAGAGCTAGGGCGAATGAATCCTTTAGCAGTCAACTCTTGAAGTTGGCTTGCCAATTCTTGCATCTCAGCGGGCGCAAGACGGTAAGGAGATTTGGCTACGGGGGAAGCACCAGGGACAAGATCAATACGGAACTCGACTTCACGAGCGGGAGGGATACCAGGAAGATCATCAGGAAAAACTTCAGGGAAATCACGCACAACAGGGATATCGCGAAGCTTCTTCTTTTCTTCAGCAGGTTTAGCCACATGGGCTAAGAATGCAATACACCTTTTCCGCATGAGCCTTCGGGCTTCGGCGCAAGACATAAGTTTAAGACCGCGGGAGGGTTTCTCGCCGTAGATGTGAAGATCACCATTATCTCGAGGTATGCGAATCATCTTCTTGGCGCAAATAACTTCGGCGCGATTCTTCGAGAGCCAGTCCATACCAATGATAACATCAAAGCTTCCAAGAGGCATGGGGATGAGGTCGATCAGAAAATCGTTTTCGTTAAGGTTAAGCGTGCAATCTTTAATCACTGAGTTAACTAAAACAGTTTCGCCATTAGCCAATTCAACTGAAAAATTCTCTTTTAAGTCGTTGCGCGGTCGCGCAAGCTTCTGCTCAAACGCGCGAGAAATAAAACTTCGATCGGCGCCAGTATCAAAAAGTACAGAAGCATAAAATCCGTTAAGCAAAAATGTACCATTAACTACGTCATTATTCGCTTGCGCTTGGTGCGCGGTTATGTTAAAAGCTCGTCCGCGTGCCACTTGGTTCGAAATCTGGTTCACCGGATTCGCTTGTGTAATCTGAACTTGTAGTCTCGGGCATGCGTTCCGGAAATGACTGGGATCACCGCAGTTAAAGCACGACCTGGGTCGTGGGTTTTGGTAGGTTGGTTGAGGGTTCTGCGGGTTCATGGACAGTTTTGGTGGGTTTGGTCTTCTCAGATCCCCGCAGGAACAGGGTTCCTGCTCTGACATGGTTGTCGCTGAGCACAGCGGCCAACTCGATGGCGTCAGAGAGGGTTACTGGGTTTCTGGCCCATACAGAATCTTGAATTTCCATGGGGAGACCCCCAAGGAATTTCTCGATGGCTCGGCGGGAAGGGGTAACAAGGTGAGGGACAAGCAGGCTTAGTTCATGGAAACGCGTCGCGTACTCGCGCGCTTCGCCACTGTATTGCTTAAGATTCCAAAATTCTTCCTCCAGGCGCTTAACTTCGTTGGGAGGGCAGAATTCTCGCGTCAGAATTTCTTTGAATTCCTCCCAGGGCATGCTAGAAGCAGTTTCTGCGCCACGTGCATGAGCTACTCCATTCCACCAAGTAAGCGCCCTTGCTTCTAGGACACTGGAGGCATATAGGGTTCGTCGGTCTGGAGGGCATTGGGTATGGAGGAAAGTGTTTTCTATTTTCTCAAGCCACTGGAGCATCACGGTGGCTCCTTCAAGACCTGTGAACTTTGGAGGGTTACCCGCGTTAAAAGACTTAATGTTGTAACCAGAGGTGTTAGCATTGTTTTGGTTTAAGGCTTGAGCTATTGCGGCGGCCATTTCCTGGGAACGTTGCAGCGAACGTCTGCGCAAGGCTTCTCTCCTCAGATGGCGGCGAGATAGCGGAGGCATTCTATAAAAGTTTTAATTTTAGTTAATATCTTGGTTTTAGCGCAAAGTATAGCCTCGAAAAGCTTGGTTTCACGGAGTCAGTTACTGTCAAAAGTTAAAGTAAAATAAATGACCCTAAATGCAGACTTAATAAAGGTAACAAATTTGAATCAAGAATCGACAATTCATGTATCACCATGACTTTCCGAATTCCCAATTTAAAATATACGAGCAAACGAGTATTGAAGATTGACGATTCATGTATCACCATGACTTTTCAATCTTCAATATAAAATATACAAGAAAATGAGTATTGGAGGTTGACAATTCATGTATCACCATGACTTTTCAAGTCTCCAACCTCAGAACATAATCGTAAATGGAAATTGAAAATCAACTATTCATGTATCACCATGACTTTTCGGATTTTCAAATCCAACAAACGGGTATGTAAGTAAAATCAATAAAAATCGAAATTCAACAAAAATCGAAATATCGCGAAATAAAACATAAAATCGTATACTGCGCAAGCGCGAGCATATTCATAAATAACGAGTAATCAACAATAAGCGCGCAAACATGAGATTTCTCTCATGCGCGAGAAGGGACTCTTAGGTATTCTAGGCCGTTACGTCTAACCACCTATCCTAAAGTCAACGAGCTCTGATACCAATCTGTAACACCCCGACCAAAGGCGGATTATACATCGGGGCGCCACATATTGTTTCATTACTCGTGACACTATTGGGTGTCAATATTTAATAAATACATTCATTCGCGCACGCACAAAGTAGACACAGATAACATAAATCATCATAAATCAATATATTATAAATCATAATATTCGAACAGCAAAAACTTGTCTTGATACATTTTAATCTAGGTCCAAAATAAAGAAAACTTCCTACGTGTCCTCAAGCTCCAAAACAGCTACTGCAAACCTGAACATGTGTTAAAATAAACGTCAAACACTTGCGTGTTGGTGAGAAATCAAGTTTAATTCAATACATAGATAACAATAAATCTGCGCGCGACATGTGTATGTCTGGTTTTCAACAAGGGTGTAATCTGATCGGGACCAACTCTAAGATTCATAGACTGCCAGTGCTCACAATTGAGCTCACAAACAAGACAAACTGTGCATGTGCAAACAAAAGAGAAAATCATAAACGATAGTTCTCCCGTGTTCATCTAATGGTACCATGAGAACTGCGGAATAGACCGACAAGACGGTTAATGATCCACACATACAAATAAACAGCCAAGTCTACGTCCTCAACACACGGGATACTGCGCGACTAAAGTTCATAAACAAGTTTAAGACTCTAAGTTTGTATGAACACATGAACATCCCAAAACATTAAAAGCAAAAAGGGATTAGGTACGAGATTACTCACTTGATAAACGATGCGGTGTAAGATAAAGCAAGAACCAACTTTAAACAAGCACAAGTTAACCTATAAATAAGATTATTGTTTTAATGATTGGTTTTAAGTCTTGATTATAAGTTAGCATAATTAATAAGTAAATTATTATATATAATATATATTACCGGAAAAGCAGGGCAGAACAGGGAGGAAGACGGAGGCAGAGAGGGAGGCGGCAGAGAGAGCAAGGAGGAGGTTAAATTAAGTGTTTGTGTGTGATGTGTTAAGAAGAATAACATTATTATTTATAGGGAAACCCTAGGGAACACAATCCCTAGAAAAGGGGAAAAGATCTCAAAAAGCAAAAGATTCCAAAAGCAAAAGATATCAAAAGATATGGCAGCTGCAGGGGGCAAGATAAAGCTGACAGGGAACAGTAACAGGCATGGGCGGGTCAGATAAAGGTACTGGTCAAGCATGGAAAAAGCGGATCTTCAAAAGATAATGTCAGTCACTTTTTCTGTCAACCAATGGGGTTGGTGCGCATGCTGCGCCAAAAGTGGCTTTTCAGACATAAAGCAGATTAGGTCAGCGGCTCAAAAGATAAGATATCACAAAAGCAAACGGCTGGATTAAACAGAAGAAAAGATAAGTCTAGCGCGAGAAAGCTGCGCGCGAGAAGGCTAAGGCGCGCCGCGGGAAGAATCACATTTCTTAGCGCGCCGCGGGAGGAACTTCAATTCCTAGCGCGCCGCGGGAAGAACTATAATTCTTCGCGCGTCGAGGGATGAAATACGATTCTTAGCGCGCTGCGAGAAGAACTACAAATCCTTAGCGCGTCGCGGGAAGAACTACCGTTCTTAGCGCGCTGCGAGAAGAATTACAATTCTTAGCGCGCTGCGAGAAGAGTTCGTCTCGCGTATCGCTGGAACAGATGGTCTTCACGCAGGCTTCCTTGAAAGGAGTCTGGCGCGTGGAGCTGCGCAGACAACCTTAGGCGGGAAGGAACAAAGGACAAGCAAAGAGTTAGAAGAAAAAGAGGGAAACAAAGCTTAAGGGCGGGACGGCGACAAGAGGGAAAAGAAGGCGGAAAGAGAGAAGAGGGACGGGACGGCGGAAAGAAAGAGAGAGAAAGAGGCGGGAAGGAAAATATATATTATTATTACTAAAAGTAAAATATAAGTATAAATAAATATTAAATCATAAAGGAAGGAGATCGGATCGGAAAACGGGTACCTGGGTCGGGTCGGATCGGGGCAGATGCCACAAAAAGGGCTCGTTAAAATGAATGAGGTAAATTTAAGTCACTAATTTAGATGTGTTTTCTGGATAAATTATGATGTATCAGACTTGTTCATTTCCATTGCAAAATGTTCTAGATTTTAAATGAACGAACATGAATGCACACGGACATGCCTTATTTTTTACGAACGAACATGAACAAAGTAATGATAATGTACCTTGGGATACCAAGGATTTCATTATGCATTAGTGTTTCCCATTTTCTGAAAGACAAAACTAAATATTTTGGTCTAAATGTAAACAAAATATGTAACCTCTATTATGACCGAATTTCCATCAAATACGCTTCTTGTTAACACTGGACCATTTATGATTTATGACCCGAACCAATTGTGAAAGAAACCAACACCTTAAACTTTAACTTTCTGAAGTTGTTGTATTGATGAATGAAGATATTTATTCCAGAATTGACTTTCTTTGTTTTCAACATGCTTGATATATGATGATAATATATCAATAAGTTGCTACTCGCTACCCAAAACAACATCAGTAATGATCTTGAAATAAGATTTTTTAATCATGTCAAATGCTTCAACATTTGGGATTCTTTTGCAATAGAAAGTTGGTATTACCTACAAGTGATTAATTTCTTTTTAGTTTTTTAATAAACAGATTATGGTAGTGATTATACTATTGTTGTAACAAAAATAATTATCAAAGGTAAAACAAAGTTGCATACATTTTATTTTTACCTAATTATAGAGACTTCATTCCCGTCTCATAAAACATGTCTTGTCTCGCAAAATGTATTTTTTGCTTTTTTTTACGAACTTTGCCGAAGATAAAACACACTTTTGACACTACAATTATTAAAAGATTAATGTAAAAAAAGTTTAAAACTACATATTATCAACATACAAAGGCACACATATACCCAAGAGCACATCTTAAAAACATATTAAATATAAAGTAGAAACAACTGACCTTGAGTGTATTACCAAGACACTCTCATAAGATTGCTACTTCAAAGAAATAGCACGCAACTCAAGTTGCAAGAACAATTCTCCGCTTGTAATATGCGAAATTATATTATTTCTTATTTATGTGCAAACTGTAGGTAACACCCTCGTTCAATTTAGATACTTAAACTTACAAATAAGTAAAACATGTAGTAATCTTGAGTTGAAAGTGAAGTTTCAAACACCAACAATATCGTTATCTAAAAAATATATTATTAAACAAAACCATATTAATCCAAAAGTCAAACAAACAGATGTGAAAAAAAATGTTGCAAATTAAATAAGCATCTAAATTAAAGTGAATTATGATATGCAAATAAATCAGGAGATAAAACAATTTACAAATCCTTGAAAATAAGTTATATCCAATCTGCATAAAAGAAATTATTTGACCATGAAACCCAAAGTTTACTAGAATACCCCACTGAAATGAAACCCAAAGTTTACTGTAATACCCCACTGAAGTACTTAAGTAAATTAAAACCAATCAACATGAAATTAAATTTTATAAAATAAGTGTTTGATCATTAAAGTCAAACACCACCAGAATAGCCTACTGAGGTGTTTAGCCCAAAACATTAAAGCTACCATATTCAATAATGTGATACTTTAACTTTGAAAGTAAACAAAACCTAATTCACTTCAGCTTGAAGCCTCTGACTAAAATTAACATAAATTTGTAGATCACATTTTTGGAGTTTATCAGTAAAGCATCTAACATAAAATCAAGACGAATCTGTATGTAGTCAAACCTATAGATTAAAAGATTAATAGTTGTAAAACATAGTACTTGCAGCAATCAGATCTTTTAACATTGATGAATAGCAGCGATGCTAGATCAATTAGAGTTCCATTGTAACAAACCGCTCCTATCATATACAAAATAATAATAATAATAATAATAATAATAATAATAATAATAATAATAATAATAATAATAAATGTACATGATTTAGAAGGGTGTAAAGTTCCAACAACTTATCCAGTCATGATTTTGTTATCTGGATCATAAACCTCAATGATCTTCAATAACTAATAAAGGCATAACGAAAAATAACCCTCATTAGAACACTAACGGAAATAACCTTTTGAAATTGAATACAAGAATAAATAATATATATCATAAAACCTTAAAAAAATTAACGAAAAAACCTAATTCATAAAGAAATATGAATCTTTAATAGTTAACAAAGGCCTATCTTAAATATAGAACAAAAGCCAATCAATTTTGTGTATACATATAGATTATGGGCAATGATGCAACTTACTTATTGAATTCGATTTGAAATTAGCATAATAAGAAAAAGACGCCTGCAAAAAAAAAAAGATTCAAAATTAGTGCGCAATAAATGTGTTGCCGAAGCGATGAAATCGCACCATGGAATCATTGATTGAAAGGTAAGGTTTTTCAATTGTGAAGATAGAGAAAGACTTTCAATTCACCATGACCTTCGCTCAGTCTTCTCCCTGTTTCAATCCACACCAGCGATAAGGTGGGTGTGAGGAAGGTCTCGCAGGCAGAAGAAAGAGGAAAGTGTTGAGATGAGTTGTTATGACCCGTGGGCTATCCGGGTTTCCTTAGAAGCCTCATACCCGTCAAAGCGGTTTAAACGCATATATAGACTCCATTACAAATGATGCACTCTGGTGGCTTGAGAGGGGCGGGGGGAGTGACCAGAGCGTGTGATTGTTTGCTCGTGTGTGCTAGTAATATTATAATGGATTGGAGATTTAGCTTTTGCACAAGATCGTGTTTTAAATTTATAAAAGTGATTTCTACTAAGACTAAACACACACAAAATAGGCAAGTGTACCTATCGTATATGTAGAATAGTATTGGTAAGAACCAAGTATCGATCCATGCACACAAATGTTTCCAGTAATTAATCTTCGTTTTAGTTTAATTGGAGAGTTTTAATCATTTTGGGGTTGATTTTAAACTTTTTATAAATTAGAAATATTTATATAATATATAGATGACAAGAAGAGAATTTTCAAATGAGTAGTTCAATTATATGAAGGTTACCATCTAAGATTAAGAATCCACTCCATTCTTCCTTGATGATTATTAAGTAAACATGTGATAAACTTGTCCTAATAATATATGATAGAACAGTCCCTCATTTCTAAGCGAACATATTCTATGACATAAAAGAAAGTAACATGCGTATTTTCAAGTCCATCCTATGCTTAATATCATGCTACCACGAGAATTTCAATTTAAGTAGACAAGCAGTTTGGTAAAGTAGAACGATTAGGATTGACTTCGATTTCTCAAACACCAATCCTAACAGTTTAGAGTGGTTGTAGTTAACTCACACAACCTCCCCTTGGTTGATTTGATTAGGTTATAGTTACACATTCCATTAACATATGATTTCTTAAATAGCATGATAACCTAAGCAATCGTGCTAACAATGTTATTTTAGGATTATCAAAACTAGAGAAATAGATCATAACTCATATCTCATCATTTCTAAGTCCAACATAAGGATCCACGTTTTATCTTGAATAAGTTATCAAAGTATTCTTGTTACAATTTCTAGTCTCCAAGAACATGAGTGAACATGAATGATTTTTAGTCATCAACCTTGATGTATTGAGTTAAAGTGAAATAACATTTCTTCATCAAAGGATAATTGCAAAATAACCATGTACTTTACCAAATTAAATCACATGTTAAACAAAATAATCAAGTAAAACAAAGCTTCTTTATAGATTTTAGATGGTAAACGGAGTTTAGCTCATAATGAGCATGGTTATGATCATTAAAAGAGATGGAGATAACAAACACGTGATCAAACTATAACAATCTAACCAAATGTGGATGAATCTTCATTCTTCAATGGTGATGGATGATGATGATGATAGCTTCCAAGCCTTCAAACTCTTCACAAGATCTTCAATATGAGTGTAATGTGAGTGTTTTTATAAGAGAAACCCATATGGAAGTTTTCTTCAAGCACACTTGATGAATGCAACTTGATATCCTATTTATAGGCAGTCTGGAGAAGAAGGCACGACCCCGTGCTTCTTGAGGAACGCCCCTGTGTCCAGTTGCATTAAATGCTATGTCAGATCGTACATGATGACTCACCACGGAGGCGTGCTCTCTGAGGCACAATCCCGTGCTTTTGGTGATATGTTATATTTCTTTTGTCTTCTTCTGAAAGGTGACCACGACCCCATGATTACTAAAGCACGACCCGTGCTTCTGTGTCCAGTGTTTGTCTTTTCTTGCAGATTTTTGTCTTTTCTTGTATTCAGAAGCATAGGGGTGTGTCTAGGGGCACGAGGGTGTGTCTAAGGGTTTTCTTTCGTTTTTCTTCGTCTTTTCGCTTGTTTCTTCGTTTAAGGCTTGGGTTTACCTGAAATTACATTTTAATGTGATAAGTAGCCTTCTGAGCTGAATTATTTGATAGAAGTTACAGTTTTTAGAGATTATTTGATGCTAAAAAGATGTATAATTTTATGTACATCAAACATCCCCACACTTGAACATTGCTTATCCTCAAGCAATCTGTAAAACCCCGGCTAAAGCGGAAACGCCTTAGTGTGACGTACAGATTGCTCAAAACATATGTGACACTATTAAGTGACAATAGTATCATTAATTAATTTAAACATCAAGTACACAAGTTTGTAACAAGAAATACAAGAAAAATAAAAAAATACAAGAACAATTAACAACTTGTTCATTTATCAATATAACCTAAGTTCTAGTGTCTTCTTCTTGTGTCAACTTATAATAGATGTACTGTAAGGCCCTGATCCCGGTTCCCTACATTGGATGTTGGATTTACTCATAAACACAGTTCTAAATATCAGAGTTAATTAAAACTTTCGTGGAATAAAAATATTTCATTAAATATTACATGTTACTTCATAAACATGTCATAAACAAACATTTTTGTCTTTCAAATTGAATATTAATAAATATAAAAACATCTTGAGTCTTAAGATTCCAACCTCTTATTCTTCTACCATGTGCCCTGCTCAAGCTAGCTGCCTTATTCTACTCACCTGCGTGCATACTAAAAGTCAGCTATGCTGAGTAAGTTCTAGTTAATACAAGTAACATACAATACATCTATACACTTACTTATATACGCACCCGAAGGTACATATACATACATAGCTTTTTACCTTTCTTCATACGCCCATACAATCATACTTTCATTCTTTCTTTTGGTACATACATATATACATACACCTTGTCCTATAACCTTCGCAAATATTATTAGGGTCAGTTCCCTACATTCGCAGATATCATTAGGGTCTGTTCCCTACATTCGCAGATATTATTAGGGTCTGTTCTCTACATTCGCATATATTATTAGGGCATGTTCCCTCCATTTGCAGATATTATTAGGGTCTATTCCCTACATTCACAGATATTATTAGGGTATGTACCCTTCATTCACAGATATTATTAGGTTATGTTCCCGTTCTAACCATACCTTCCATACCTTTCTATATAACCAATCATACCTTAATACATACTCATTCCATTACATACTTTACTCTAGACACATTACTTACCCCGACAATACGTGCAATATTCGAAGATCATTCACGCACCGACGAACATTCTTTATATCATTCATACATAAGCATACACTTACTATTAAGGTAAGTGTATTAACGCTCATATTGAGTATGCACACAACCCCGAAAAATATAACATGGAAATTGGGCTAGAAACTCACCTGTATTCTGTTACGTTCTCCGTTAATTGTCATTCACTTCCTTAACTGAGCTCGGCTAACTGTACATTAGTTACGTATATCAATACTTGCTCTAATCGCATTATTCAAGTTTCACCAGAAATGGCTAAGTCTGGTATATCCTAATGGCTTTATAGGGTATTGTATTCAATTAGAAATTACTTAGAATACAATTTTATTCTCAAACACTAATGTATTCGAATACTTAGTATTCAATTAGAGTCCCTTGTGTATTTTCTATCTTCCTTTCTTTCCTCGTTAGAATACATTTGTATATGAGTACCCACGTGTTCGAATGGTATGTACTTAGACCATAATTGTATGTGATTTCATTTAGGTTCGAATACATTCTTGCATTTTGATAGAATGACTTCTCATAATCATCTTTCTGTTCTTTCTTTCTTTCCTGAATTTGAATAGGATCATATCCTCATTGTATTCGAGTTTGCCATGTATTTGAATTGACAATGTACTAGCATGCAACTACTGGTATTCGAATAGGAGTTTAGAATGCAACTTTGTATATGAATACAGTGTATTCATATACATCATGTATTCGAATATATATTGTATTCGAATACACATTGTATTCTAATACATATATTTTATTCGAATGCCTATATTGTATTCGAGATCCTTATGTATTCGAACATATATAGGTATGCGAGTCATCCAATGTATTCGAATGTATGTGCGTATGCGAGTCATCCATGTATTCAAACGTATGTATGTATGCGAGTATATATATTGTATTCGAATGACCTGCGGCCATATGTTGTTTTTATCATCATTATCATTACATCTCACGGCATTAACACCCTATTATGGCACTATATCGTCCTTAATCCGTTTCCATTTCCATTTTCGGCCAAGACCTAACCCGTTTATCCATAAAGCTTAAACCTTTATGATTTAAACATTCTTAGGCTAGATCTAGGGTTTCTTCATGAACCTTGTATCCTAAAAAGTTCACTAAATCCATTTTAAATCATCAAGTTTGCATTTTTATGGTACATCTATACCCGCTCTACTCTAGGGCTAAGTTTTAGGGCAAACTGTTCATAAAAACGTAACCTTTACGGATACAGAACATGCCTTTATGCGTTTTTAGGCTACGGTTAGCTTTGATATGCAACAATAACCTTGTATCTTGTTTGAATACCCAATATTTATCAAGGTCTAGCTTGGTTTTGGGTCTTGGATCTTCCTTCTAAGTCACGGCCGTATATGGTGAGGTGTATATGTGTTTTAGAGTGTGTAGGGAGGCTATGAGATGAGAATGAGGGATTTAGGATTTTAGAGAGGTTTAAGAAGTATTTATACTCTCTTAAGCCCACGGACCTAAGGCCCATCCCATCCCTTATTCCATCTTTCCCCACCCAAGTCCATACTCTTTTATTATATTAAATATTAACACAAATTTAAATAAACGAGCATCATTTCCTTTTATTTACTAATATAATATTTTAGGATGTTACATGTACCTATAGCATATATATAAAAAAATGTCAACTAAATGAATAGTTTGTGAGTTCACACAAGCTTGATATAAGTACATAAAAATCATACAATTCCATGAACAAGTGTAAGTGTGCAAGTAAAGTCCTTTCCAGTTGGGATTGTGCATCAACGTACTCAGATAAGCGCAAGTAAGGTCCTTTCCAGTTGGGATTGTGCACCAACGTACTCAGATAATGAGGCCTTTTTCCACTCATAACAACAAATGTCTTGAGCGCAATGGGGGCGTATGATCATACTTAATGAGGAAACCATGAGCACGTAATCTTTAAGCAAGTAAGCAAATAAATACACAAGTCCATGTAACGAGTTGTAGTTTGTAAATAATGAATAAACAAAATTTTAATTTGGATATGATATATATGCTACCCCCAAAAGTAGTAAAGAGCAAAAAGGGGGTGTGAGAAACTCACCTTTGAGATTAAAGCTAAACTTGGAATGACAACCGAAAGCACGTTAAAGAAAATGATCGATCGAACTTCACGAACTATAAATAAACAAAATATAATAATTAAAGACTAAGTAACGGGATTGTAAAGTTTATAGAAAACTAAATCAAATGAATATAATAATAAGATAAAAACAAGGAAATGATAAAAAAAGGAATATGAAATACAAAATCAGTTATTGGACAGGAAACTGTTCTGTTTTGTTTAAGGTATTTAAAATATCAAACAATTTTATTTTAAAGCAAAACTTTCCCGTCTACTAAATTAGAATGTTTTGAACAACTTTCATTTAGAAACGTTTTACAAATTCGTAACCTAAATAGGCCAAAACAGCCATGTAAATCAGAAGGTACGAATCTGCGCACTGTTATAAAATATTGATTGCGAATTCATACGAATGAATTAAAATGTGTAAAAGTAGTTTTTAGAACCCTATTTCAATGAAGTATATCATAGAGTCTGGTATTGTACTTTTTCAGTTTGTTATGAATAAGATATGCCTATTTCTTTTACAGCTATATCTAATGTCAAAAATGAAATATTGTTAGAAGCAATATTTTAATGATTTCGAAAAGGATTTTGATGAAATAAAATTAGGGACTTCTTTGGATATGATTATATAACACTTATGAGCATATATCATAAAAAAATCATTGGGTCCTTTGAGTGAGAAAAATACATATTCAAAACAGATAAATTAATATGTAAGAACGTTACAAGTGTGACCTTCGTGTAATCGATCATCTCCTTATGTTATTTGTTTCATCCACCCTATACACCATGGTGTACAGATCATGTGGATTCCTAGACATGATTGTTATGGTCATGTGACCATTTGATTAACTAGTATGAACAAGAATTAAAATATATAGAAATAAGATGAGAAGACTTGAATAATTAATATCCTTCCTTTGAAATGGAAAATAATCTCATGAACTTGTCAAAGAGTGGTGTAAAGAATGAAAGGGGTGAGAGTGAGTTATTATTTATACTAAAATAAGGAGGTTACTCTTAAGAATATTTTAATAAAAAAATTGCTTATGAGAGTGCTTTGGGGAAGGAGGTTTGACCAACACTTAAATTATGTAAGAAGATATTTTTCATCTTATAAAAAATTAATAACTTTAGGTAAAAATAAATGTGACAAAAATAAATGTCAATCAATCAATCAATCATACCCAGACCAATAGCAAAGCTATAAGTAGGGTTTGGGAAGGGTGAGATGTTGGCACACCGTACCCCTATCCAATGGGATAGAGAGATGGCTTTCAGAGAGACCCTCAACTCTTGACTACAAATGTATACGGCAATAAAAAAAATCAAAGTTCAACTATAGTATAATTTATAATAGAAGGTAGTAAAAATGATAATACTATATATATATATATATATATATATATATGAAAAGAAAATACTATAATGGTGTGTGACCAAAATAAGGTAAATAGAAGCCCATAAGGTATTCATTTCTCCCTAAAAATCCTTAACTTTAATTCTATATATCTCCAAGAATTCATATCCCCAACCATGTCCTCTGAGAGATTTAGGTCTATCAAATCATGCCTAATCCTCTCAACCCATGTCAATTTAGGTCGTCCTCTACCCCTCCTCCCCTCTATAGTAATGTTTTCTACGGATAACCGGATTTGTTGTCTGTCTTCTCTTCACATGTCCAAACCATCTCAATCTCCACTCTCTTATCTTGTCTGATATCTTAGCTACCCCTAATCTCTCTTGAAACACAACATTTCTTATTCTGTCTAACCTTGTGTGCCCACACATCCAGTTTAGCATTCTCATCTCTACTACCTCCATCTTCCGCACTTGTGCCTTTTTAATGGCCTAACAATTTGTTCCATATAGCATTGCAGGTCTAACTGCTACCCTAAAAAATTTCCCTTTAGTTTAGTTGGGAAACTCTTGTCGCATAATGTACTTGTGGATGCTTTCCATCTACACCATCCTACCTGAACTCGATGGGTCACATCACTGTCTAATTCACCATCGCTCTAAACAAATGATCCTAGATACTTAAACTTCGTTACCTGCGGAACCACTTGCCCTTCAATGGTGATTTGGGCGTCCTCATTGTCATTTACTCCACCAAAATCACAGTGGAGGTACTCCGTGTTAGAGCGACTAATCCGTAAACCTTTTGTCTCTAAGGTTGTTTGCCACTCCTCTAGCCTCCTGTTTAGGTCTTGCTTTTTCTCAGCAAGTAACACAATATCGTCTTCGAACATCATACACCACGGGAGCGTCCCCTGAATCGAATTTGACAACTCATCCAAGACTACTGCAAAAAGAAACGGACTCAACGCTGACCCCTGGTGAAGGCCTACCTCTACGGGGAAGAAATCAGTATCCCCCACGGGCGCACAGACACTTGTTGCACTACTGGTATACATATCCATAATTATCTCTATATATTTCCTTGGGACTCCTCTACCCTCCAAGCACTCCCAGAGTCCTTGCCGTGGCACGATGTCGTAGGCCTTTTCTAGGTAAATAGACACCATATGCAGGTCACGCTTCTTCTCCCTATACTTTTCCATCAATATTATTAAAAGGTGTATTGCCTCTGTGGTGGAACGCCCCGTCATGAAGCCAAATTGGTTCACCGCAACCTGAGTTTCTCGTCTAAGTCTAACCTCAATCACTCTTTCCCATAGCTTCATAGTATGGCTTAGTAGTTTGATTCCTCGGTAGCTACCACAACATTGGGCGTCGCCTTTGTTCTTATAGATAGGAACTACAACGCTGCTCCTCCACTGGTCTGGCATCTTACCAGATTTGAGGATAATATTGAACAAAGTAGTTAACCACATGACTCCTTCCTCTCCCAGACACTTCCACACCTCGATGGGTATGTTGTCTGGGCCAACCGCCTTAGCCCTTCCCATCCTCCTAAGTGCAGTCCGCACCTCTTCCCGCGTGATCCGTCGGTAATAGCAGTTATTCGGTTGTTGTCGTTGGAAGGTTGTGTTGTCATATTCTTCTTTGAAAGCTCTCGCATTGTTAAAAATATTGTGGAAGTAGGTTTGCCATCTTAGCTTAATGTCCTGCTCCTTGACCAGTACATGCCCATCTGTATCCTTTATGAACTTCACAGGCCCTAGATCTTGCCTTCTACATTCCCTAGATTTGGCAATCTTAAACATAGCATGTTCCCCCTCTTTCGTTTCTAAACGTTCGTACATCCGTTTGTAGGCCGTGTTCTTTGCTTCCACCACTGCCATATTCGCCTCTCTCTTTGCCGTTTTGTAGCCCCCCTCTATTCCACTCGCTCCTCCTCATTCGTGCACCTCATAATCTCCCTAAAACATCGTTGTTTATCCCTTATCTTGACTTGTACGGCCTCATCCCACCACCAAGACTCCTTATGGCCACTTGCCTTTCCTGTTGTGACCCCGAGAGTCTTCTTTGCTACTTGAATGATCTTTGTCGCCATAGCTTCCCATATATGAGTTGAGTTCCCATTTATTCGATCCAGCGTCTGCAATATGAGTTTATCCTTAAACAGTGGGAGATTTTCGTCCTTCAAATTTCCCCATCAAATTCTAGGTGTAAATTTCCTCTCTCGAACAGTCAGCTTATTTCTGAAGCCTATATCTGCCACCAACAGTTGATGTTGAGCCACAACTGTCTCCCCAGGTATGACTTTGCAGTCCTTTCACCAACGTCGGTCTCCTTGCCTCATCAAAAGGTAGTCAATTTGCGTGTTGCGTCCGCCACTACTAAAAGTGATCAAATGTGAATCTTTTTTCTTAAAATACGAATTTATAATAACTAGGTCATGGGCCACCACAAACTCTAGAATATCTGTTCCGTTCTCGTTTCTATCACCAAAACCGAAACCCCCATGTACGGCTTGAAAACCATCATTACCCTTACCAATGTGTCCATTAAAATCACCTCCTATACAAATCCTCTCACCTCTAGGTATGCCTCCTACCACTGCGTCTAGGCAATCCCAAAATTCTATATTTTCCTGCTCCCCTAGGCCTACATGAGACGCGTAGTCACATACTACTACCACTACTTCCTCTCCTAGTATTAATCTCAACACCATAATCCTGTCATTATGTCTTATCACCTCCACCACACTAGTGTGTAGTTCCTTAACCACTAGAAACCCCACTCCATTCCTCACAACATATACCCATTACACTCCGCCCCTCTATGCCCTTTCCACTTTGTCTTCTGGAGACATGCTATCTGATCCTTACATATTTTAAGCACATCTACCATTTCTAGCAACTTACTATTTAGTGTTTCTACGTTCCAAGAAGCTAAACACAAATTATACTCCCCTCGTTTCAGGACATGGTCTCAAGTAATAAGCATGGTTCCTACGCTCTATGATTGCAACTAATCACACAAACACAAATAATAGGACACCCAATAATAATAATAATAATAATAATAATAATAATGACAAAAATAAATGTTACATAACTAAATTAAAAGGATGTACTTTGATTATACATCAATAATGTTAATTATGTGATATTTGAATAAAGAAAAATCATGAGTGTTATAATTTTTATTTATATATATATATATATATATATACTTTAGGAAACAAAAACTATTACATACGAAATACGTAACATATGAGTATATGTATAATTAACCGAATTACATCGAAAATTTAAAATGGGTCGGGTTTTCGGGTTTGAAAATTAACGAATGTTACAGGATTCACAACTTTTAGAAATTTCATCCCGAAATAAAAATAAAAATAAAATAAAATAAAATAACAAAATAATAAAAGAAAACAACTAGTACATATAGTTGTTAAAAATTTAAACATTTTTTTATATACACATTTAAATAATATAAATAACGTCGATCTTTGAAAGTCCCGAAAGATGTCACAAATGGGAAATATGACAAGGACACTTATATATAGGATGTATCGGCGGCATATCCACCATGCCCTTATCATGTTGCTTTTGCCCTGTTTTTCTAAAATCATTCAAAGTTTCGAGTTATTGCACACAACTGTCCTTACTATGATTTCCATGTGAGGAATTTGATAATTAAGTGTGCACTCGTAATTTCTTTGTTCGTCGCATGGTCCACATGGTTTGCCATATTGTGTGGTTTTGCAGGACATCAATAAAAGAGAACTCTTAAATGTACAAAAACTTTATAATTCAAAATCACATATTTGATAAATGAGCTATTGGGGTTCAAAATAACAAAAATAAATGAATAAAGCTTTCGAGTCAGTAATACCGTTATAAACATTTTGTAACACCCTACTTTCGGTTATAATAATAAAAGAGAATTCGTTTACGTAATAATGTGTCGTGTGTCGGTTTAGACAATAAATTCTAAGAGGATGGGCTTGGACTTTGGAAGATGGAATAAGAAAATGGAACGGGCCTTAGGTCCATGGGCTTAAGGGAGTATAAATACCCCTTAAACCCTAAACCTTTCCATTTTTATTCATCTCTACACCATAGCCTACACCACCAAAAACACACACAAACACTATCCTATAACCCGAGCCAAGATCCGAAGGTGGAAACCCGAACCCGTTGGTGCTAGAACATCGTGACGAACCAAACCAACATCAATACTAGATCGTGCTCGTAGATCGACTCGTTTAAGGTACGTTTATAATGAGAACTCGTTCATTTAGGGTCGGATTCATTTAGAAATCATGGATCTGTTAGTATATGGTAAAAACAAATCAAACGCAACTATACTTGTTGAAATTCGTTAACATTTCATGGGTTTATTAATTGAGCCGTAAGCATATATCGGACCAAAAACACCATTTAGGCACGATGTTGGACTGATTGGATGGTTGGGGTTTGTTGGCGCTGGTATTACAATCTCAATGAGACCAAATTCGTGTTATTTCATCAAGATTTTGGGTTTAACCGCAGATCTGATATTGACTGTTCTTGGCGATTTTGACCTTGAGCTCTGAGTCAAAGTTGGATAAGATTGATGTCATTCGTTATGTCCAGATAACGAATTAGTTCACCCATTCATTCTGTCAAAATAACGAATTAGTTCACTCATTTGTTATGTTGAGATAACGAATCAGTTCGCCAATTCGTTATGTCAAGATAACGAATTAGGCTAACGAACCAGATCATGTAAAGATAACGAATTAGGTGATTCGCTACTCACAATTCTCCGTGTTAAGTGATGGCCGGGTAAAAGTCGTGTATATTATTTTATTATTTGTTTAATTTTAGTTTAAATATTATGTGAACTTTGGTACTTCAAGCATGTTTATGTGTTTCAGGATAATTGACGTTAAGGACGCTTAGCGGAAGGAATTACGCACTTGGAACGAAGATATAGAAGATTCATGATGATTGGCACGCTTTCCTATGCAAAATAAATGAAGAAAATAAAGAAAATTCTGTCAGACACCCTTAGCGCGGCGCTAAGGGGTCCTGATGGTGATGTCAGCATATCTCTAAGATCATCAGAATTTTGAGTCTTTAACGCGGCGCTAAAGTCTCACCCATGAGATGTTAGCCCCGCGCCAACATCCTCCTGACGGGAAAATTAAACCTAACTCTAATATATTGAGTTTTCAACCCCCATTCGAGATATCCTTCATTCCTTCAACCAAGTACAAGCCCAAGGACGATTTTGCATCATCCTTAAGCCTCCGGTGCGTATGTTCATCGCATGCTTTCATTCTCTCATCATATAAGCGAATCCTTCGTGATGCCGATGTCAGGCTAAAACCATTGTATTCACTTTAGGCTAGGGTTTTGTGTAAAAGAACTTTGATCAGATTCCATGTTTTGAATGAGTATGAACTTGATTGATTGTTTTTAATCTTGTTTTAGATTATGAATTGATTGTTTAAACAGTTTATGATTTTGATTTTCAAACTTTGCATCACTTATCTGGTTGTGTTCATAACATGTAGGGTTAGCTCTTATGTCATTGAACCATTAATCGTTAGTCATTGCTTAAAATTGGTTTTCATATTTTAAACTGGTAATTGGGTAAACCGGGGTTCAGTTGTGTCAACAATTCGGTTAGGGTATCGTTTTTCATCACAACCCAACTGTTAGGTTTAGTAATTACTGCGCAATTAATCTTATGAATCTGTGATTAGTCGGTCATCGCATTACCTGAACCTGAAGTGAATCGTTTTCTCATTATTGTTTACAAACTTTTCCAAGTAACCGTGTGTTTTTATTAAATCATCTTTTATAAACCGCTTGACATCGTTTGTCCACTTAGTTAATTAATTAATTATCATGAACTTTACTTGCACTTTCCACTGATTCCTTGTGGAGACGACCTTACTTACCCGTACTACTTATAGGTATTTAAGCATCATAAATACTTGTTTTTGATTAGAGCACGACATCTACATCATTAAGGTAAAGAACCAGAATAACGAATCAGCTAACGAACCAGATCGTGAAAGATAACGAATTAAGCTAACGAATCAAACCATGTAAGTTAACGAATCAGGCTTAATTCGTTATAGCAAATGAGTGGGCGAAGTAGAAAATAATTTAAACTCCTAATGGAAAATGTGTTAAGACAATTAACGAAAATAAAATTTTTCCAGGCTAACCTGGCAGCTTAACCCCAGCCAGGGGCTCTGCCCCTTGGACCCCGCTAGGGGCTGCCGCCCCTAGACACCCGCTGCTAGGGGCGCTGCCCCCGGACCCCCGTTCTTTGAGGGTTATAACTAAACTAGAAATACGACATGGATAGTGATAGTAATTAATATGCGTAATTGTTATACAGTTAGTCGCGCACAGCTAATGAAATGAATAACTATTAACGGTGAACGTAACCGAGTTCAGGTGAGTTTCTAGCCCCATTTCCTTTTTATGTTTCGGGGCTGTGTGCATACTCGATGTGATAGTTAATATAGTTACCTTAAATGGTAAGTGTATGCCATGTATGATTTATTTGTTAATTATGTGTATCTTGGATGTGAATGAAAGCTTGTCGGTACGTGAACGATCTTCAGTTATTGCACGTGTTGACAAGGGAGGTATGTATATGAAAGATGAACGTGTATGATAGATATATGTAGAACATATGAGTATGTATAAATGATTAAAGTAAGTATATGTATGTTACGGGTACGTAAAGACAGTATGTGTGAAGATGAAGAAGTAAGGGATCAGACCCTAGTAATATCTGAGATAGAGAAGAAAGGGATCAGACCCTAATAATATTTGAGATAGAGGAGAAAGGGATCAGACCTTAATAATATCTGAGATAGAGAAGAAAAGAGGGATCAGACCCTAATAATATATGAGATAGACAAGAAAGGGATCAGACCCTAATAATATCTGAGATAGACAAGGAAAAAGGGATCAGACCCTAATAATATATGAGATAGAATGGACAGTAATTATATAGTATGAAAGTAATAAAGTATGAACGTATGTATGAAATAATGTAATGAAAGAAAACTGGTAAAGTAATTATTACGTATGTTCGGATGGATGATTGAAGGTAAGTGTATGTATTGTATGATATGTGATTAACTAGAACTCACTCAGGGTAGCTGACTTTTAGTATGCACGCAAGTGAGTAGGATGACCCAGCTGGCTTGAGCGGGGACACATGGCAGGAGAATAAGGGTCTGGAATCTGATGACGCATGATGTTTTATATTTAATGTTTTAATTTTGAAAGACAAGAATGTTTAAGACATGTTACGAGTTATTATGTAATGTTTATGAAAGTTTTTATATTCCGTGAAAGTTAACTCTGATATTTAGAACTGTGTTTATGAGTAAATCCAACGTCCAAAGTAGGGCACCGGTAACGGGGCCTTACAAATTGAGGTTCAAAAATAATAAAATCAACGAATAAGACTTTAGATTCTTGAAATAATAACTTGGAAATCGGGTAAACTTAGGGTATCAATAACAGCACGGATAAAACATCAAAGTCATGACCATCACAGTAATTAGTTGTAAATAACCGGGTCGAGAATAACATGGCAAATCAAATGTAGCAGTGAGCTAACAAAATATCAACATGTAAATCGAAAACGCATTAGCATAAAATAGATAAATGAAACTCTAATATCGAAATATCAAAATAGTTTGAGTTCTTGGAATTAAGCAACGTAAATCATCAATATGGAACTTCGTTTAACGAATGAAAATTCCCCATAAATCATCAATTTTGAATAGCAGCAAGATTAACCAAGCATATACTTGAAACTTCGAAATCAAAGTAAAACATAGGTCTCAGATTGATGAGGCATCAAGAAAATAATTCGGTGAAACAAATAATCAAAACAATTTGTGTAAAAGTAATATAAATTCACCATGTACCTAAACATGTTTGAAATCCCAATTTCCACTAAACGGTTACGTTTATGGGGAATCGGTCATAAAACGCGAGATTGAGATATAGTAAACAAATTCAGCAATGCAACCATGAATGACAACGAAAATGGCTCGGCAATCACAAATAGCCAAACTCAGTTATAAACTTCATAAATAATCCTCAAAAGGATTTGATACATAAATTTGCTATGGTTATATTCAAATAGGATAATATATATATGAAAAAAGAAATAAATAATAAAAATTAAAATAAAAATAAAACAAGACGAAACTTGCGATACTTGTCTTCTCGACGGTAGGTTTGAGGTATGAAGGTTATGGTGAGGGTAGTGCCATGATTTGTCAACTAAATTTGTTGGCGTTGACGAAGGAGAAGAGGAAAATGCTCTCTTTAAACTACGCTTAAGTTTATGAAATTCGAAAAAAATGATGCTTTTATAATAATAATTTTTGTAAAAAGCTTAGTAATAATAATAAAAAAATTTCTTAGCTAGTCCTAAGTTTGTGACACTTTATGAATTTTTTTTAATGTAAAATAAAGGTCTCCCTAATGCGGCGTCATATGAAAACTTTAAAGATGATCGCCAACTAAAAATAACTCGTTTTGATAGAATTGTTATAATGATAATATAATAGCCTCAAGGCTTAGGACTTGTTTGAAACAACGATTTTACTTTATTTAACATATTCATTTAACCTTGAAAAATATTATATATAATAAGAATTATAGTGGTCATAATAATAATAATAATAATAATAATAATGATGATGATGATGATGATGACCATAATAGTAGTAATGAAATAATAAAGATAATAGTGATACTAATAATAATAATAGTAGTAGTAGTAAAAATATTAATAATAATAGTAATAATAATAATAACCATATGTTTGACTTAAAGTCTCTTTGAAGAACATCAACTTGATAAGTACTTGTTAATTAACTATTTTTAAAATAATTTGATGATTTGAAATTATAAGTATAAGGTGTTCGTAATATATATATATATATATATATATATATATATTGAATGCGGAGAAACGTAATGATTTTTTTTAAAATAATAGAAATAAGTATGTTTGACAAGTATGAAGGGGCTAAGTAGGGGTGTAAGGCTACGAGTGAGCTCCAAGTAGTCATAGGATGCAGTTTAAGATGTTGCATGACGGAAACAAGTTAGGCCTTTTTGAGTATTGTGGGGGTAGCATGCTTGAAGTATGAGCATAAGGCATATAGTTGGGATAAATGGTTGGGTAACATGTTGTGGGAAATGTGATGTTGAATATGTGTAGGTTTTTGGTAAGAGGTGGTGGCTGAAATTATCACACTTGTATGTTAATGGAGTGGTGGGATTTACACATGTAATACAAATGGTGTGTCCCCGTGCCAAGCTTTTTGTTAGGGTACGTTAGAGTGTCCAAAATTTGTGTTGGATTTTGGATCAGTTCAAGCATAGTGATTGGAGCTACTGTCATGGTTAATAAGGGTTTCGATGGGCAATAGTGCGATAATAGGAGTTCTCACTTTGCGAGTCGAGTTTGAGGGCGACGCGAGGAAAACAAGAAGACATGCTGCGAAACGTGAATGATTTGCGTGACATGAGACGTAAATATGAAATTCTTATAATTGACCAAAAGAAACATCAAAATCAATCAATATAAATCTTTAAAGAAAACAAGTAAAGAAATAAAATCGCATGAAACAAAATTCGAAATCGAAATTGAAATGTTCATTTCCATAAAACAAAAATCTCACAAATTTTTGAATAACAACATGGAAAATATATTAAACTTAGTATAAGTAATGAATTCGAATTGAAATTCCACACCATGATTGTAAATGAATATAATAATAACATAATCGACTAAAACTCGACTATTCATGTACCACCATGACTTTTCGAAGTTTCAATTTTAAATCGTTATAATAAATGAATATATATATATATATATATATATATATATATAATAATCAAATTGAAACTCGACAATTCATGTATCACCATGACTTTTCGAAGTTTCAATTTTAAATCCTATTAATAAATGCATATTTAAAGAAAATAATCAATTTGAAACTCGACAATTCATGTATCACCATGACTTTTCGACGTTTCAATATTAAATCGTAATAATAAATAGTGAAACGTGTTGAAATTCGACTATTCTCGTATTACAAAGAAAAAATCAAAATACATAATCAAATCGAACCAAAAGCTACGTATTCGTGTATCACCACGAATTGACAGTCTTTCAGGTAAAACACATTGTAAAACATCGGAATCACACTTCGCATGAACCACCGTGACTTGTGTGACATCCGTAGGAGTGTAACCATATTCCTATTCACATAGAGGACATGATCACGTTTCAAATCTTAAAGTTGTTTCATATGGTGTTGAAGGTGGTATGCTTTGGCTTAATAGGTTTCACGCCCTTTCCGAACTCTCCAGGTAAGCAACCGGGTCCCGCGTCTGGTTGGGATTTATGTGCGTTGCTTATTCTTAGGTTTCAATGACCTTGGTGTCAAGAGTTCGGAAAAAAGCACGTCCCCCTTACAGTTTACTACATACCCGCCACGTAGAACCATCTTTAAGAAGAAAAAATGTTAGAAAACCAAAAGAAAATCGATTGTTGAAAAAATGTTTGAAAATCTTTGTTTTAGACATGTGCCTTGGACTAGTGTGTGATGTTTGTGTGCATGAGGCATAAATAAATCAATAATAACCAAAATAATGTGCATTGAACAACCAAATAGGGCCCACATAATTTCTGATCATGCAACCCTAAATAAATAAAAATAAGCTATAACCAACTAGGACACTACGTCTAATGTTCTATCTTATAGTCACGGCCCTTACACCAATTTGTAAAACCCCGGCTAAAGCGGAAACGCCTGAGTGTGACGTACAGATTGCTCAAAACACATGTGACACTATTAAGTGACAATATTATCATTAATTAATTTAAACATCAAGTACACAAGTTTATAACAAAAAATGCAAGAAAAATACAAAAAATACAAGAACAATTAACATATCCATTTATCAATATAACCTAAGTTCTAGTGTCTTCTTCTTGTGTCAACTTCAAATAGATGTATATATATATATATATATATATAATAATAATAATGTCAACTAAATGAATAGTTGGCGAGTTCACACAAGTTTGATAGAAGTACATAAAAATCATACAATTCCATAAACAAGTGTAAATGAGCAAGTAAAGTCCGTTCCAGTTGGGATTGTGCATCAACGTACTAAGATAAGCGCAAGTAAGGTCCTTTCCAGTTGGGATTGTGCACCAACGTACTCAGATAATGAGGCCTTTTTCCACTCATAACAACACATGTCTTGAGCGCAAAGGGGGGTGTATGATCATACTTAATGAGGAATCCATGAGCATGTAATCTTTGAACAAGTAAGCAAACAAACACACAAGTCCATTAATGAATTGTAGTTTTTAAATACTGAATAAACAAAATTGTAATTTGGATATGATATATATACTACCCCCAAAAGTAGTGAAAGAGTAAAAGGGGGTGTGAGAAACCCACCTTTGAGATTAAAGTTAAACTTGGAATGACAACCGAAAGCAAGTTAAAGAAAATGATCAATCGAACATCATGAACTATAAATAAACAAAATATAATAACTAAAGATAAATTTTAAGGTTTAAAGAATACTAAATCAAATAAATAAAATAATAAGATAAAAACAAGGAAAAGATTGAAAAAGAAGATGAAATACAAAATCAGTTTTAGACAGGAAACTGTTCTGTTTTGTATATGGTATTTAAAATATCAAACAAATTTATTTTAAAACAAAACTTTCCATTCTACTATATTGGAATGTTTTGAACAACTTTCATTTAGAAAAGTTTTACAAATTCGTAACCTAAATAGGCCAAAACAGCCATGTAAATCAGAGGGTATGAATCTGCGCACTGTTTATAAAATATTGATTGCGAATTTATACGAATGAATTAAAATGTGTAAAAGTAGTTTTTAGAACCGTATTTCAATGAAGTATATCACAGAGTCTGGTATTGCACTTTTTCATTTTGTTATGAATAAGATATGCCTATTTCTTTGACAGCTATATCTAATGTCAAAAACGAAATATTGTTAGAAGCAATATTTTAATGATTTCGAAAGGATTTTGATGAAATAAAATTAGGGACTTCTTTGGATATGATTATATAACATTTATGAGCATATATAAACGAAAATACTTGGGTCCTTTGAATAAAAAAAATACATATTCAAATAAATAAAGATGTAAGAACGTTTCAAGTGCGACCTTCGTGTAATCGATCATCTCCTTATGTTATTTGTCTCATCCACCCTATACACCATGGTGTATGGATTATGTGGATTCCTAGACATGATTGTGTTATGGTCATGTGACCATTCGATTAACTAGTATGAACAAGAATTAAAATATATAGAAATAAGATGAAGAAGACTTGAATAATTAAAATCCTACCTTTGAAATGGAAAAATAATCTACTGAACTTGTCAAAGAGTGGTGTAAAGAATGAAAGGGGTGGGAGTGAGTTCTTATTTATACTAAAATGAGGAGGTTATTATTAACAATATATTAATAAAAAAATTGCTTATGAGAGTGCTTTGGGGAAGAAGGTTTGACCAAAACTTAAATTGTGTAAGAAGATATTTTTCATCTTTAAAAAATAAATAACTTTAGGTAAAAATAAATATGACAAAAATAAATGTGACATAACTAAATTAAAAGGATGTACTTTGATTATACATCTGATGTGCAAAACACGGTTTATAAAAATATTAACCTAACTTAGACACTCTGGTTTTAAATTTATAAACCTAGTCTCTCCTAATACCAGACCACTAGACAGACAAGTGTACCTATCGACCATAGTAAAGCCTAATGAAGTCCGGATATCGAACCCAAATGACACTAGCGACACCAAAACTAGACTCTGACTAATAACTTAAATAAATTGATTTAATTGATTTTTGTCTTTTTTTAATTATTAAATATAAAATAAATAATAATTACTCTAAACTAGACACAGACAAATCGGTTTAGAACTCAAATAGGGAAACAATTACCTAGGTAAGAAATCCTACTTGTCAACTCGTAAACTCTCAAAATTGGATTTATGATTGGTAACCGGTATCAAAAAATATGAAACTTAAGGAATAACTAAAGTATGCTAGATCACCTCCCGGTCTCACAAACAATACCTAAGAACCCTAAATATCATGTAAGCTCAATGGTTTAATTGTTCGGATCACCTACCGGTCTCACCGATCTCAAAACACCCTAAGACGTAAAGGGGTATTCTTATTTAATTCGGTTATAACTCCGATCTGTAAGAATCTAAAGGAATCTAGGGTAACTAACTCCCGTGCAATCACTACCCAAACCCACAAAAAACCAAAACATACGACACCTAATTACCTCCCGGTCTCTCAAGTGGCTGAATATAAGGTATCTCTAAACTTTCAATTACCGCTCCTAAGGAATACGTTAACAATAAACAATAAACTAGTTGTACACACACAGTAAACAACCTAATATGCATCCATACATGAAAGACATTCATAAAGACACATATAGAACAATAAATTGATAATAAATTAATACCAAATACGCATATGTATCACAACCAAATAAAATAAAAAATTTACCAAAACATCAACCAATTAATAATAATTCAAAACTGAAAATAAAACGAGTCTAAAAAGTATTCATCCAAACCCATGCAGTATAACAGTTAGCCAATCATAATAAATGATGAAACAAAGATAATATATTATTGCGATTCATCATAAAAAGATTTAAATATAATTGAGCTACTAGCCTGGAAGCTTAAATTATTGAGATGTGTGCCTGGTTGATTGAATAATTTGATTTCACGATGGCTTCTTTTTAAGGTGCTTGGCTGCTACTTCTATTTTTTTCCCTGCTTGATCTGATTTCCTTCTGCTCCCACAAGGGGCGACTCCCCCCAATTGATTTTTCTTAATTGTCGTAGGTTTTTTTATTTATATCCAACCAAGCCCACTACATATCTTTCTTTTGTGTTTTGGCAAGCCCACCTTATGTTATTAATCCCTCAAGATAAACAACTCATTATTCTTTCATTCCTGCACTTAATTTAAAATTATTAAATAGCTAAAATAGTGAAACCAATATTATAACTCAAAATCACGTACATAAGTTATTCTTTATAATATAATTACTAGCTTATAAATTATTGAATATTAAATTATGTACGCTAACAAGATTCAATGTCCTTTACCATTTTTCCTTTTATTTATTTTGTTAATACATACTTTAAAACTTATTTGAGTTAATTATTGTACGAGCCATAATTTGATTTGATTTGATTTAATTTATTCTGTTTTAGCTTGTTATCTCTCAAAACCTTAAAAACCCATATATGAACCAACTGAAACTTATTTATTAGAAACCTAGCTCAAAAGTACTTAAAAGTGCAGGAAATATTTATATAATAATATATATATTCTAGACCACATCAACATCAATAATGTTAATTATGTGATATTTGAATAAAGAAAAATCATGAGTGCTATAATTTTTATTTATATATATATTAGTAATGATTAATATTATTAAATAACTTAAGGAAACAAAAACTATTACATACGAAATATGTAACATGTGAGTATATGTATAATTAACCGTATCACATCGAAAATTTAAAATGGGTCGGGTTTTCGGGTTTGAAAATTAATGAATGTTACACAATCTACTTATAAATATTCTCTAAAATTAGCAAGTCAGGACTGTAACATTTCGGGTTTTCGAACGTCTCGTTTATGTAATCTTTACCCGACCCGGGTTCGGGTTCGGGTATTTAATCAATAAATTTTTGTACTTGTTAAATTCTTTTGTTTATATAATTGATCATAATTATAATTTGTACAAAAACAACCCTTAATCAACTTTAATTCACCTTTGCATCCAACCTGAAAGATCAACGACCAACTAGCAAAATAAACAAAAAAAATAATATTCGCTTTCTCTTCTCCCTCTCTACCATCGATATACCCCCCCACCTTTCTTGGACCTTAATTCACGGAATAATCAATGGAATTGACCTTACCAAATCGTTTAATTACCTTAAACATGTCACACCGACACTCTAATAGTGGTAAAAATCATGTATGACAACTAATTGATTCACAATTACACCCATGACGAACCGCGGCTCAAATCCTCTTCAAAACACTATATAAACCTGGTTATAATTCAATTAAATCACACCACACATTCCTCTCTACCTCGCGACCTATACCCCTAAGTCAATTAACTCCTACGCCGTTGTTAAGATCCTGTTTGCTTTCAGTTTTGAGCCGCAAAACCCACTTGTCGTTCACCTTCAATCCATCACCATTATAGGTAATTAATATATGTTTTGAGATCGGTTTTAGCCCAGAACGATAACCCTAAATCATTCGTAACAAAAATTAATCAAATAAACCAATTGAAAATCCTAGGGTTTATGTTTAAATTGGGGAAAAACAAGAACCAGATTTTATAGTTTTATGTTTCTGTTTCTTGATATTGAACAAGTAAAGGCGCTAGCCTGATGTCCAGCGCATGTTATCTAAGCCTGAACCGGCCTGGGGCGCGGGTTCGAATCCCCCAGGCCCGGTTTTTGTAATTTAATTTTTAAAATATCATTTTTGTCAAATTCTTGATATTATTATACATATATAACACTAAATAAACAATATTTTTATGAATCGAACTTCGGGTTATTGTTTCTTTGTCTTGAACCTTTACTTCTTAATTGATTTTTTTAAATAAACCCATATGTAGACATAAGTATACATATAACAATGTTGGTATTAATATTTTTTTATCATCCGTTTAATAAACCGAACAAACGATTTTATTAATGTTCGAAGAATAAAAATTCTTTAAACTTTCCCTGTTAATATATCTACAAATAATGTTTACTTAGCAAAGATTAATGTTTTATCAAACCTAAAATTTATAATAATAATAATAATAATAATAATAATAAGGATAACAATAACATTTATAAATATAACAATAACTCTTGTAATATGTACCTAATAATATTTTAGTCTTACACAACCGCATCAACACTCAAAACCCGTCATAGATCTTTATATTTTCGTTATTATTAATTCTTGTTGTCATTTAACAACTAGAAATATTTGTTGGTGAACCTCGAGGAGTTTGATAGTTTTCCACCCTAGCCTTTTCCTTTATTATTTCGTCGTCGTTTATCCCTCATTAAAGGTAAGTAAATTCACATCCCCATTTTTACCGCTTTACAATTTTGGGGGCTTTATGCGTTCACAATTAAATTATTGTTTTCACTACGATTCCACTATATGCGCAATTGAAATTGCTCGATTAGTTGATATGTGCAAATGTGACTATCTGTTTACTTTATGTTGGTTGATATCCTCATCCTCATCCTCATTAGTATGATCATACGCCGTCGGAGTAAACCCTTATCTATGTGATTCGGTTGAAAAGACAACTTTTATTTATTGTTACACTAATTGTAGTGATTTACAATTATCGTATGAAATTGTCTTTTATTATTATATATACTCAAAACTGTTGTTTACTTGCTCAACTTTATGTTGACAAAATATATATTTTCACGCATGGCGCAGGTAGCTTTATTGGATGAATCGAGTATTGGAAGTTAGATGAGACCTTAGGTTGCTTGATGAATGAAGAGCATTTTCTTTTTGTTATAAGTTATTTAATATTGATTTGTAACGTTATTGTTAAGACAATGTTTGTGCTTTTGAAAATTGATATATGAATGAATAAATTAGATATTGACACGTGTATTTTACTTAGTGTCTTCTGAGCTATGATACAATCAATGTCTCGTCCCGGCATGTTCCTCCGTAGGTTGGGGTGTGACAGATTGGTATCAAAGCCGAAGGCTATAAGATAGGTGGTTAGACGTAACGACCTAGTAGCATACTTAGGGTTCCTATACGTGCACCCTACTTGTTTAAATTTTGTACATAGCTTAGCATATTTATATTGTTCATCATATACAATTGTACACAAAAAGCACACACTTAATCCGATGCTATGCCTCACCCTCCAAAATTATTATTTTTAAACTCTAGGACGATTTTTTTATCGGGAAATTCCTTAGGAAATCCCACCTTTTTGCTCCCCTCTCCTTGAGGATGATTCGTGGGACGGATATGTAGTAACTGGAAGAGGGACACACTTGTTTACCGAACCCTTGACACCAAGGCTTGTGAGCCTAAGGAAGTGCAATGCGCATAAATCTCAATCAACCGCGAGACCTGGTTGCCTTCCTGGAGTGTTCGGTAATGGTGTGGAACTTATTAGGCCAAAGCATATCACACCAAGCGTACCCGAATCTACTACCCTCATTGTATCAATGTGGTCATGTGACGATTACATCCTTAAATTTATAACCGAATTCACAGTGATTTCGTGGCTAAACTCGGTTTTTCCGTATTGTGTTTTGTTGATCGGATGGATGAAGTATGTTCAATGGGGTGGTTCCCGAACTACTTCAACCATCTACCTCAACACCCCCTCAAATTCGATTTTCGACTGATTTTGTTTATTTGGTGTTCCATGTTTTTCATTTGTTGGAAGGACCCATGGTGGATCATGAAGCCCTAACCGACAGATGAACCCATGTATTTTAATTCAAGTTATGTTGTTATATTATTCATATTTTTTTAAATGATGAAATGTTATATAATCAAGTCTCGTAAGTAATGAAAATTCTCAAACACACGAGTATCAACTTACACCAAATAATTAAATCACTTTTAAATTAAGATTTATTGATTCAAATTATCCTTACACTCAGAAATATTTTCATCCTCGTAATTAAATACAAATTCCTCATTTATTAAGACTCGACTATCACAAGTTAATCAAACAACTTACACTCGAATATTGAGTGATTTACAAATTCCTCATTTATTTATCTTATCACATTATTAAAACATCAACATTATTATTGCATAATTTAATAATCGAATGGTCTTCTTGTACTTATGGTATCATTCGCATAAACTTTATTCAAGTATTTAACCTAAAATTTTTAAATTTGTTAATACTTATTTATTTATCAAACTTTGATAAAACACATTTACCTATCAAAAATTTTCTGATTAAATCTCAAAATAGATTCTTGTTGGGTTTTATACAAGATTATCAAAGTTCAAGTTAACCATATTTAACTAGAAAACGCAACGGAAGCTTAGATTTTAAATCTAGTTATAAACATACCATTATGTTAAAACTAAAACCCAAAGCCAAGGATCAATATTACAAGAACAATATGCTTACAAAATGTAAATGGTACCTCTTCTACCTTTAGAAGAAGATGTAGGTGGATGAAGAAGATGATGACTTTGAATGGCTAGGTTGCAAAGGAGAAACCCTCAAGCTTTTGATACCCCAAGCTTTGAGCAACAACACCAACTAGTTGCTAGGATTTATGAACACAAAACAAGCTCACAAGGCTCCCCTATTTTCTGCTGCTGCTGCCGTGAGCTTTTGAGAGGGAGAGAGAGGTTTTTGAAGCTTGAACACACTTGAAAAAGATACACAAAGTAGGACCAAAATGCATGTAATTTGTATGGAGAGATTTTGAAACAAAAAACACCTCACATGCAAAGGAAGCATGCAATTTAATTGGACCAAAAACCCCCACCCACATGGGTGGCCGGTTATGCTTATTATTATTATTATTTTTTTTTTTTGTTTTGTGTTTTAACATTTAAAACATCTCCATCTCTTATTTTATAAAACTAATTTTATAAAACATACATGCTATATTAATTATTTAACCAATTAAATAATTAATTTATATAAATAAATTATCCAGATAATTTATTTAAATTATCAAGTGTGTTTGTTTAGAAAACCAATTCTCTAAACACTTAGTGTTCGGTATTCGTTTAAATGATCAAATCATTAAAAGAATACATTTGGTGTTGTCTAGCTTGTTATTGGGTATGACCCGACTTGGATCAAACACAGTTAGCCACATTAGTATAAGTATGTGTCTCGGGCATACTTAATTTCAACAATCTCCCACTTGCACGAGATACATAGAAAATTAATGCAAGTGGTGAATACTGCCTAACAACAGTTCACCACCCCTAATGTGTTTGACGAAGTGCCATTCAATAACATCATCCCTTCAAGTCCCTTACTTGATATGATTTAGGTGAATCTATCATTATATCCCTTTGTTACTAGATGTCATGTTGGATCTAAGAGACATAGGCGATCATTCTCTTTACAATTCAACTTTATCAGGCCTTAGACATCTAAACTCTCAACACATAAGAGGAACAAATTCCATCTTGACTGTATACGCCTCTCACTATCACTTTTATACTCCACCTGAGCTCATCCTTATGTACCATCTTTTACGAATAGCGAAGGGGAGAGTCAAAGTGTAATACTTGGTGAAAATTAAGACCCAATATACATCTCAGGTCTAAGGATAATATGAAATTCTCCTTTACTCAAGATTACTAATGATCAAGTCAATCGACTCCATGTAGTAATATTGAGAGCGGGTCAGTCCAATATTTGTATCCCACAAATATCTATGAACTTTGGCAGCAAACCTATGCTCCATATTCATTTCTTATGAATATCCACCAAACCTAGTTCATAATAGTCTTGCTTCATATTTGTTCCCACAAATGTGGTCGACTACGGACTTTTAGAATAAGATAACTTATTCATGGATTAAACATGCAAAATTAGAATTTAACTCAAGATTCCATAATCATATAAAAGAGTTAAATTACAAAAGTCTTTTAAACTTTAATACAAAATAGATCAAATCCAATTACTAGAATATCGAAGTCCTAAGCCACTCGCATGACGCTCATGTTTCGGTCTTTCTAGGAGCTTCGTGAATGGATCCGCAAGATTTTGATCAGTTCCAACTTTGCGAATACATATCTTTCCTTTTTCAACTTCATCCCTTATGTAGTTGAATCTCCGCTCTATGTGCCTTGTCTTTTGGTGTGAACGAGGTTCCTTGATTTGTGCAATCGCACCCTCGTTGTCACAAAAGATTTCTAGGGGGTCTTGAATGGAAGAGACCACCCCTAGATCAGTAATGAATTTCTTCAACCATGCAGCTTCCTGAGCTGCCAATGAAGCGGCGATGTATTCTGATTCTGTAGTGGACAATGCTACCACTTCCTGTTTTGAGCTCTTCCAAGAGACAGCTCCTCCATTAAGAGTGAACACATACCCAGATTGTGATCGAGAATCATCTCGATCAGTTTGGAAGCTCGCATCCGTGTAACCTTTTATAGCGAGTTCCTCCTCACCAGATCCATATATCAGAAACATATCCTTAGTTCTCCTAAGGTATTTCAATATGCTCTTAACAGCCATCCAATGACTGTTTCCTGGATTCTGTTGGTATCTGCTTGTCATGCTCAAAGCGCATGACACATCCGGTCTAGTACATATCATCGCATACATGATGGATCCTATAGCAGAAGCATATGGGATTTGTTTCATCGTCTCTTGCTCACCCTTTGAGCTTGGACATTGAGCTGAACTCAATATGGTCCCTCTTTGAATAGGTACAAAACCTTTCTTGGAGTTTTCCATCTTGAACCTTTTCAAGATCTTATCAATGTATGTACTTTGGTTCAAACCTATCAAGCGCCTTGACCTATCCCTATAGATCTTTATTCCCAAAATATAGGCAGCTTCACCAAGATCCTTGATGGAAAATCTACTTCCAAGCCAAGCCTTAATGCTTTCCATGGTTGGAATGTCATTTCCAAATAGTAGAATGTCATCGACATACAATACTAAGAAGGTAATTATACTCCCACTAGCTTTCTTATACACACAAGCCTCATCAGCGTTCTTGATGAATCCAAAACTTTTGATTTCTTCATCAAAACGATGATTCCAAGTTCTAGATGCTTGTTTCAATCCATAGATTGATTTCTTTAACTTGCATACTTTATTAGGATGTTTTGGATCGACAAAACCTTCAGGCTGAACCATATAGACATCTTCCTCAAGATATCCATTTAGGAAAGCGGTCTTGACATCCATTTGCCAAATTTCATAATCATAATGTGCAGCTATGGCAAATAATATCCTAATAGACTTCAGCATTGCCACAGGCGAAAAAGTTTCATCATAATCAACCCCTTGAGTTTGAGTGAAACCTTTAGCTACAAGTCTTGCTTTATAAGTATCCAAGTTTCCATGCATATCAGTTTTTCTTTTGAAAACCCACTTACTTCCAACAGCTTTGGAGTTGAGTGGTAGTTCAATCAATTCCCAAACTTGGTTGTCATACATGGATTGCATCTCAACGTTCATGGCTTCAAGCCATTTGTCACAATCATTCTTGGACATTGCATCACGGTATGTGGTTGGTTCATCCGAATCTACCACGTAGCAACCTTCTACAAAAAATCCATATCTTTCAGGTGGATTGCTAACTCTACCAGATCTGCGAACGTTTTGTGTGTTTTGATCAACCACTTGATCACTTTCAACAACCTCTTGTTGAGTGCTAGTATCAACCAATTGTGTATCATCTTGTGATTCTTGATCCTCATCAAATTTCACTGTTCTACTATTAGTTCCTTCCTCAAGGAACTTAGTTTCCAAGAACTTACCCTTTCGAGCAATAATAACATTTTGCTCACTAGGATCGTAAAAGTAATATCCTAAATCATCTTTAGGATAACCTATAAAGATACACTTAGTGGATCGGACTTCTAATTTGTTTGGGGTGTATTGCTTTACATAAGCTTCACAACCCCAAACTCTTAAGAATGATAGCGATGGAGCTTTTCCATGCCATACTTCAAAAGGTGTCTTCTCCACTTTCTTGGTTGGAGCCATATTCAATATGCGAACAGCGGAAAGTAAAGCATAGCCCCAAAATGATAGAGGTAAAGTGCTTCTAGCCATCATCGATCGAACCATATCTAATAGGGTACGATTTCTCCTTTCAGACACACCATTATGTTGTGGTGTTCCAGGTGGAGTAAGTTGTGAAATAATTCCACAACTCTTAAGATGATCTTGAAAAACACCACTTAGGTATTCACCTCCTCTATCACTACGAAGTACTTTGATTGTGGTCTTGAGTTGTCTTTCTACTTCAGTTTTGAAGTCTTTGAACATTTCAAAAGCTTCATCTTTGTGTTTCATTAAGTACACATAACCATATCGACTATAATCGTCAATAAAGGTAATGAAGTATCTTTCACCATTCCTAGTCATTGGTCTAAAAGGACCACATACATCCGAATGTATGATACCCAATAATTCTTTTGACCTTTCAAAAGTTTTATTAAAGGGTTGCTTTGTCATTTTGCCTTGTAAACAAGATTCACATACATCAAATGAATCATACTCATTTGTTTCTAGAATACCACTCTTGCGAAGAGTTTGCATGCGATTCTTGCTTATATGTCCAAGGCGACAATGCCAAAGATAGGGATCACCCAAGTCCTTCTTGAGTTTCTTGGTGTTGACATTATACATTGAACTACTATGTGATATACCACTTTGATCTATTTCATATATACCATTCATGGGTATAGCTTTAAAATAAAATATGCCATTCATCAAAACATGAATATCATAATCCATAAATTTAAAATCAAAGCCACATTGTTTTAAAAAGGGACACGGAAATAATGTTTCTCCTTAACTTAGGAGCATACAAAACATTCTTCAAAATTACTTCCAAACCACTTGGAAGCTTTAACAAGTAGTCTCCTTGGGCTTGGACTTCAACTCTTGCTCCATTGCCCATAAAGAGACTAATGTCCCCTTTGTTGAGTTGTTTACTTCTTTTGAACCCCTGCAACAAATTGCAAATGTGAGTTCCACATCCGGTATCAAGTACCCATGTATTTGAAGAAATAACATTTAGTTCAATATGTATAGTAAAGATAATACCTGAGGTATGCCCCGCATCCCTCTTATCTTTTAACGCATTGAGATAGGTCGGACAATTCCTTTTCCAATGACCTATCTCTCCACACTCAAAGCATGGATCTTGCGCCGCAACCTTTTGCTTTTTTTCCTTCGGTTTGATGGGCGTGATAGCTTTCCTCTTTCCCTTTCCTTGGACGTGGCCCTTGCCCTTAGCAACACTTGCTTTGGGGTTGGAGTTATGTCCCCTTTTCCCTTCATTGATTGTTAGAACGGGTAAAACCCTTTTACCCATTCCCGCTTCGGCCGTTCTTAGCATTGCGTGAAGCTCACCAATGCTTTTGTCCCACCCGTTCATGTTATAGTTCATGACAAAGGTTTCAAACCTTTTGGTCAAAGAGTTGAGGATCAAATCCGTAGCCAACTCATTAGAGACGGGACAATTCAACCTACGAAGCTTTTCAATGTAGCTTTTCATCTTTAGGACATAAGATGAGACGCTTTGGGTTTCCTCCATACGACATGCATGAAACGCTCGAACCGTTTCGAAACGTTCCGCTCTAGCTTGTTGAAGGAACATTTCCTTCAATTGAGTTATCATGTCGTATGCCCCATGATGCTCGAAATCCTTTTGGATTTCGGGAATCATAGTCCCCAACATGAGGCAAGAGGCTTGCACCGAATCTTTGGTGTACTTGACCCAATCGTTATACGCCTCCTCATCTTCCACGTTAGGCTCATCGGGAATGGGATCGTCTAAGACATATGATATCTCTTCTTGTTTGAGAACTATTCTCAAGTTGCGATACCAATCCATAAAGTTATTATGGTTTAGACGATCCTTTTCAAGGATGGTTCTTAAGGATAGGTTACGGGTGTTATGGGTAGAGGTGTATGCATTGTTAGCGGCCATCTACAAAATTTAACAAAGTTTTATTTTAGTATTATAAACAATTTAATTATTAATACCCTTTTATTCCAAATTTTAAAATAATAATTAAATTCTAGAATCCAACGATAAATCAAATTTCGGTTAGGTGACCTTTATCCCGTTATTTGATTTAACAAGGTAGTCAATCTTGACAATTGCAACCTTTTGCAACTTCTAGAGGTATGGGACCATTCGAAATCCTTATTTCGTGTTGGCATGTTTATCCCATCAACACCATTAGATCCCCATGCTTAGGTGACCTTTATCACATGGTTTCCAATTCAAGTCGTCCTACTTGTATAAACATGTAAGATTAACATACAAGTGGTTAGGTGACCTTTATCCCACAAATATGTTAATATTACCCTAAGTATATTAGTTTGCTCAAAATGGTTAGGTGACCTTTATCCCATTTAAAGTTCCCTAATACGTTAAGTGTCATACAAAAGGATGGTGTAAGACTTGTTTCCTTGGTAATTATGAAAAAGGGATTTTAAGTATTCCAATATTCTAGTTTGAAAAACATTATGCCATATCCTAACATGCATTTAGTAATATGGCGATTTTGAAAACCAATTTTCAAGGTTCAAGTTATAATAAAACCAATTTTATTATATGTGAGTAATCGCTTAGTTTTAATAAACCCATTTAATTAAACTAATTGACGCGATATTACCAAATATATATTAGAACCCGTTTTATGCTTGTTGTCGTTCCTATGTGACGGTTTGGATATCCTAATATCTATCAACCACACATTACAATAAGTAAAACAAACAACCAAGCAAACACATGCAAAATATAGTCATAACCGAGAACCGCTAAGTTTGACCATACTTGTTAGCCGAAACAAGTATAGGTCATAAGTCACACCTAAGGGACAAAACATGACACAAGGATGGAATGTTGACTCCCACTTGACCTTGCATCCAAATGCTTCAAGTATCCTTTCCAAGTTGTTGTGTTCTTGTTGGGCTTGTTAATGGGCTCCAAACTTCCAAAAGTCTTCTTGGGCCCAAGAGTGAAATTTATGGGCCTAATGGGCTTGAATCCCATGATGGGCCGGTGAGGCCCAACAAGCCCAAAATTTCGGTCCAAGGCCCAAATCCACCAATTCTTGCATCTTCAATTTTTACAAAATGTATCCTAATACATATTTTTCTAAAAAAAGAAAATGCAACTAATCTATTTATTACAAAACAACTTATGAATAAATAAATTACACAAGCCTAAGATTATGAATTATTACAACCATATTGAATAATAAACATAATCAACATACACAAACAACAATCAACACATCCAAGGTCTAGGTTTCGGTTATGACACATCCAAACATACCAAATGTTCTAAGCATGCAACCTAAGCAACCAATGCCCAAAATCATCAAATAAAATCGGCCCCCCCCCCCCAAGAGGCTACGGCCCAAATATTTTTATTATTTTTTTTTTATTTTCAACATCCAAATGTTAATAATGGTTTCCTAAGATCTTTCATGCATGTCAAGATCTTACAAATCCATGAGGGGTAAAATCCACCAAAATTTCGGACCCCTTTTTCACCCATGAAAAACCCGAAATCTATGAACATGTAAGAAACATAAGTCCTTGTAACCGGCTCTTGATGCCATTGTTGGGTTTTATACAAGATTATCAAAGTTCAAGTTAACCATATTTAACTAGAAAACGCAACGGAAGCTTAGATTTTAAATCTAGTTATAAACATACCATTATGTTAAAACTAAAACCCAAAGCCAAGGATCAATATTACAAGAACAATATGCTTACAAAATGTAAATGGTACCTCTTCTACCTTTAGAAGAAGATGTAGGTGGATGAAGAAGATGATGACTTTGAATGGCTAGGTTGCAAAGGAGAAACCCTCAAGCTTTTGATACCCCAAGCTTTGAGCAACAACACCAACTAGTTGCTAGGATTTATGAACACAAAACAAGCTCACAAGGCTCCCCTATTTTCTGCTGCTGCTGCCGTGAGCTTTTGAGAGGGAGAGAGAGGTTTTTGAAGCTTGAACACACTTGAAAAAGATACACAAAGTAGGACCAAAATGCATGTAATTTGTATGGAGAGATTTTGAAACAAAAAACACCTCACATGCAAAGGAAGCATGCAATTTAATTGGACCAAAAACCCCCACCCACATGGGTGGCCGGTTATGCTTATTATTATTATTATTTTTTTTTTTTGTTTTGTGTTTTAACATTTAAAACATCTCCATCTCTTATTTTATAAAACTAATTTTATAAAACATACATGCTATATTAATTATTTAACCAATTAAATAATTAATTTATATAAATAAATTATCCAGATAATTTATTTAAATTATCAAGTGTGTTTGTTTAGAAAACCAATTCTCTAAACACTTAGTGTTCGGTATTCGTTTAAATGATCAAATCATTAAAAGAATACATTTGGTGTTGTCTAGCTTGTTATTGGGTATGACCCGACTTGGATCAAACACAGTTAGCCACATTAGTATAAGTATGTGTCTCGGGCATACTTAATTTCAACAATTCTAACTTATCCTTAAGTTAGGAGTAGACGCTAGCTCAACACATTTTAAGCTCAATTTCCTTAATAAGTTCATTTGTGGTTTACACAACTCATTTCTAAAAAAAAATGTCCTTATTAATCGAAAAAGGGGTTAAACAAGAAATTTCTTGTAATCAAAGAGTTAATCAAGTGGTCACTCGCATAATAACTCCAATTCAAGAGATTGAAACCAAAACAACTCAATATTGTGCGCCATACAAACTTTTGAAAATTTTAACTCACTTACCCCTGCTTATCCTCATCACCAATCACATTGACAAAACGCAAGTAAAATCGTTAAGTTGTACTATTCCTCAACAATCCACCTCAACCCATACATAACATCCTAAGCGAGGAAAGGCTTACGCCAAAATTCACCGTCATGCTCCTCTTGTATCTATCATCATCCCATTTCATTATATGTCCTCAAGAAGGAAACCATGCACTGGTCCTCACCCGTTGTGCTTCACCTGTAACCGTTGTCGCTCTGCTAAATCCTTGTGCCGGCTATATACATCGCTATGACCACCTTGCTAACTTTTGTCGTACCCCGCCCAGTGTACAGACCACCCCACAAACAGCCTACCGCTCATACTCAACCTAGAGTTCTTAATACCCGCACTTGATACCATCATGGAGACCCAAATCGTCCCCGGAATATGTGACATTAACTTGCCCTTGTTCATCAAGTCAAGCCTATCAACCCCGCATCCTTCAAGTCTCCTTAGTCAATCAAGGTCCTTATTACCTCACCAATTCCATACCTACAAGCTCAAGTTACCCATTTATACCATTTTGAAAACCCAAATTACGCAACCCCAAATTACGAACTCAACCTATTTGAGCTACTCCAAGATAATCTATTCTGACCTTTGTGAACTAAATTTCTCTTGTTACATTAACCCCTCAAGAGACTTGAAGACTTGTATTGTGTTCTTTAGTCGATCGTAGTTATTTTAGTCTTTTCTTAATTTATTTTATGAATAAAGTTCACATTAATTAAGTAGATTGGTTATTAGAACATATATCTTCCTCATTTTTTTCCCTCCTCAACCATCCCAAATTATTTTATTAACCTCAACTATTAATAAATTATTTCTTTACAACTTTAAGGACTTACATTTAAATAATGTCCTAGAAATTTAAGAACTTTTTCCTAATTTATAGTCATGCATTTTTAAAACTTGTGCTCACTCACAAATTAATGTTTTCAAACGCTTTTGTAACCCACACGATGGAACGAATTATGCGGACCATCCGACGAACTAAGTAATTATGGATGCATACATAATTACCCAAGTCCTCGCATGGAAATCATGATACGTACAATCGTGTGTCATAATCCTAGAACCAATGGTAGTTTGGGATAACGGTACAATGTTGAGATGATAAGAATATGGTGGATACGCCGCTGGTACATCCTATATATAAATGTTCTTATCGGATTGTCATTAGTAGCGTTATTCTATTACTGTAAGTTTCGGGTTATGCTAAATTTTAAATTTGTAAGTTTTCTTTCTGTAATATGATTAGTTTTATCTTTCAACTAACCCAAGTTCTATATTATTTTAAATCATAATATTATTTTAAATCATAAGTAAAAATTACGTCATGTCCCAACTTGACCTTCAATACCGCACCTTCGACGCACGACACGTCTCCGTCACCGAAGATAACTTATACGACGAGATGTCGTGTTGCTCCGAACTCCAACTTGAAACCAAACGTAACGTCTCACTCTATAATTTGGATCGTCTATTGTTTCCCAATCGTGACGATCTTCGTGTATTCATCCTTGATGATGCTTATAAGTCACGATACTCTATTCACCCCGATGCAGTTAAAACGTATGTCGACCTCCGTTTCCATGTTTTGGTGGCCGGGAATGAAGAAAAATATCACAGTATATCCATCTAGGTGCCTCACTTATTCTAAGATAGATTCAAGCACCAAGAGCTGTTTGGCTTACCTGATCAACCCCCAATTTCCGCTGGGAAATTAGCGAGCCATAAAATTCGTTACGAAACTCCCCAAATACTTAAAGCCACAATAACACCGTTTGAGCTATTGTTAATCGATTGACCAAGTCGGTTCTCCTCAATTCCTTATTGCGAGGAGTGCCCTACCAGTATAGTAGCCCAATTTCATGTTAAGGACATCATTTGCCATCATAGGACGCCTTTAATCAATATCTCCGATCGAGATAATCGATTTATCACTCGTATTTGGAATTCATTGTAAACCGCCTTAACCTAAACGCAGCTTATCATCCGCGAACCGATAGTTAATCCGAGCTTGTCTAAGAAACCTCCCAATCGAATCGCATTTATTCGTCAAAACTCTCTTGCCGCCCGTAGCCGTCAAAAGAGCTACGACGATAAGCGCCGTAAACCTCTCGAGTTCAATGTTGGTGATCGAGTCCTCCTCAAAGTATCTCCTTGGAAAGGAGTAGTTCGTTTTGGCAAAAGGAATAAACTATCTCCTGGTTTTGTTGGCCCGTTTGAGATCGTTGAAAGGGTTGGTAAAGTTGCGTATCGTCTCAATCTCCCCAAAGAGCTCTCGAATGTTCATCCAACTTTTCATGTTTTCAATCTCAAGAAGTGCTTAGCCGAGGGGAATCTCCACATACCCCTCGACGAAGTTCGAATTGATGAATCTATGCGTGCTATCGAGAAACCTATTGAAATCGTAGATCATATGGACAAAGAAACCAAGCGTAGCCGTATTCCGCTTGTCAAAGTTCGTTGGATATCTAAACGTGGTCCCGAGTTCACTTGGGAACGTTAAGACCAAATGGAGTCCAAGTACCCGTACCTTTTCGTTGCAGCTTAATCTCTAATTTCGGGACGAAATTTTCAAAAGTAGGGAAAGCTGTAACATTTTGGGTTTTCGAACGTCTCGTTTATGTAATCTTTACCCGACCCGGGTTCGGGTTCGGGTATTTAATCAATAAAGTTTCGTACTTGTTTAATTCTTTTGTTTATATAATTGATCATAATTATAATTTGTACAAAAACAACCGTTAATCAACTTTAATTCACCTTTGCATCCAACCTGAAAGATCAAGGACCAACTAGCAAAATAAACAAAAAAATAAATAATATTCTCTTTCTTTTCTCCCTCTCTACCGTCGATATAACCCCCCCCACCTTTCTTGGACCTTAATTCACGGAATAATCAATGGAATTGACCTTACCAAATCGTTTAATTACCTTAAACATGTCACACCGACACTCTAATTGTGGTAAAAATCATGAATGACAACTAATTGATTCACAATTACACCCATGACGAACCGCGGATCAAATCCTCTTCACACCACTATATAAACCTGGTTATAATTCAATTAAATCACACCACACATTCCTCTCTACCTCGCGACCTATACCCCTAAGTCAATTAACTCCTACGCCGTTGTTAAGATCCAGTTTGCTTTCAGTTTTGAGCCGCAAAACCCACTTGTCGTTCACCTTCAATCCATCACCATTATAGGTAATTAATATATGTTTTGAGATCGGTTTTAGCCCAGAACGATAACCCTAAATCATTCGTAAAAAAAATTAATCAAATAAACCAATTGAAAATCCTAGGGTTTATGTTTAAATTGGGGAAAAACAAGAACCAGATTTTATAGTTTTATGTTTCTGTTTCTTGATATTGAACAAGTAAAGGCGCTAGCCTGATGTCCAGTGCATGTTATCTAAGCCTGAACCGGCCTGGGGCGCGGGTTCGAATCCCCCAGGCCCGGTTTTGGTAATTTAATTTTTAAAATATCATTTTTATCAAATTCTTGATATTATTATACATATATAACACTAAATAAACAATATTTTTATGAATCGAACTTCGGGTTATTATTTCTTTGTCTTGAACCTTTACTTCTTAATTGATTTTTTTAAATAAACCCAAATGTAGACATAAGTATACATATAACAATGTTGGTATTAATATTTTTTTATCATCCGTTTAATAAAACAAACAAACGATTTTATTAATGTTCAAAGAATAAAATTTCTTTAAACTTTCCCTGTTAATATATCTACAAGTAATGTTTACTTAGCAAAGATTAATGTTTTATCAAACCTAAAATTTATAATAATAATAATAATAATAATAAGGATAACAATAACATTTATAAATATAACAATAACCCTTGTAATATGTACCTAATAATATTTTAGGCTTACACAACCGCATCAACACTCAAAACCCGTCATAGATCTTTATATTTTCGTTATTATTAATTCTTGTTGTCATTTAACAACTAAAAATATTTGTCGGTGAACCTCGAGGAGTTTGATCGTTTTCCACCCTAGCCTTTTCCTTTATTATTTCGTCGTCGTTTATCCCTCATTAAAGGTAAGTAAATTCACATCCCCCTTTTTACCGCTTTACAATTTTGGGGGCTTTATGCGTTCACAATTAAATTATTGTTTTCACTACGATTCCACTATATGCGTAATTGAAATTGCTCGATTAGTTGATATGTGCAAATGTGACTATGTGTTTACTTTATGTTGGTTGGTATCCTCATCCTCATCCTCATTAGTATGATCATACGCCGTCGGAGTAAACCCTTATCTATGTGATTCGGTTGAAAAGACAACTTTTATTTATTGTTACACTAATTGTAGTGATTTACATTTTTCGTATGGAGTTGTCTTTTATTATTATATATACTCAAAACTGTGGTTTACTTGCTCAACTTTATGTTGGCAAAATATATATTTTCACGCATGGCGCAGGTAGCTTTATTGGATGAATCGAGTATTGGAAGTTAGAGGAGACCTTAGGTTGCTTGATGAATGAAGAACATTTTCTTTTTGTTATAAGTTATTTAATATTGATTTGTAACGTTATTGTTAAGGCAATGTTTGTGCTTTTGAAAATTGATATATGAATGAATAAATTAGATATTGACATGTGTATTTTACTTAGTGTCTTCTGAGCTATGATACAATCAATGTCTCGTCCCGGCATGTTCCGCCGTAGGTTGGGGTGTGACAAGGACCATTGCTTAAACAACCTCAAAAGAGTTTAAAGAAAATGGGAACAAAATAACCAACCTTAAATCTTAAGAATATATGTAGTGATATATAAAAAGGTATTTGTTTTTATGAGCTTCCATTTATGCAACACGTCATGTTCTCTCAATGTTCACTCACACTCTCTTTTATATCTAATCATATCTGTGATGTATGTATGTGAACACTCTTAGCCAAAATATGACCTGTGATAAATTATCTTGTAACAAGTTCAAATCTCCACCTTTGTGAAGGGTTGCATAGATCAGAAGGTAATTTGGGTTGGTTTTGTGTAAGGCCCTGTACCCGGTAGCCCTACTTTAACGTTGGATTTACTCATAAACAGAGTTCCTTCAAATCAGAGTTAATTAAAACTTTCGGAGAAACGTTAACTTTAATCATTCGATACAAACATTTATCTTTTCTTTACAACCATATCATAAAACATCATATTTAAAACATCATTTCTTCCATCTTCAGATGCTAGCCGTTCAGTCCATGCCATGTGCCCTCCTCATGCTAGCTCCTTAAACACATTCACTTGTGTGCATACTAAAAGTTAGCTACGCTGAGTGAGTTTTAGTTAATCAGGCGACATACAATACATTCATATATCATACATACTTACATATCTGAAGATACATATCCATACTTAACCTGTTATTTTACTACCATACATACATACATACTTACAATCACTAATCCTAGTCTACCGAGAGTACGTTCATAGTCCACCGTCTATACCTATACTCAAGGTCGTGAACACGTAAAAGGTCCGCAGTCCTTACCTATGTTCACCAGTTATGGTACTTGCAAGGTCCGCAGTCCTTCCCTATACCATCCCATAGTGACAACATGTACAAGGTCCTCAGTCCTTCCCTATGTTGCAACCTAAACCATTGCATGTATATGTGAAGTATGCGTACATGTACCACAACACAAATATAGCACGTATAAGGTTTACAGTCCTTTCCTGTGCTGACGCCTATCTACAATACGTATAAGGTCCGCAGTCCTTATCTACGTTGACGCCTATCTACAATATGTATAAGGTCCACAGTCCTTATCTACATTGACGTCTATCATTTATAACACGTATAAGGCCCGCCGTCCCTATCTATGTTCACATCTACCATTTATATCACGTATAAGGCCCGCAGTCCTTAACTACGCCATCACCTGCCAAGTCTAGGTCCAACAAAAGTTAGAGGGATTCGCCATCCTAACTTACTACGTCGGACGTAGAACTTAAATACCATTTCTGTACCTGTACGCATACTTCACATATACAATAATTACCTTGTAGCATAAGAACACTCTAGGCGTTCTTCACATCATTCACTTAACAGTCATACCCCTTGTCGATTCGTGCAATATCCGAAGATCTATCACGCCCCGAAAAGTGTTCATTTATAATGTTCATACATCATCCATACATTACATATAACATTCATATCTTTATTTATAACCTGACAGTACGCTGTTTTGTTGGTCAACAACCAACAAAACAAAATCGTTTAGTTCTTCACTACTCGTACAGGAAGGCCTCTCTTTCTGTATGGGGGGAATCCTTTATTCTCAATCAAGATGCCTCAACTGGATAAATTCACTTATTTCACACAATTCTTCTGGTCATGCCTTTTCCTCTTTACTTTCTATATTGCCATATGCAATGATGGAGATGGACTACTTGGGATCAGCAGAATTCTAAAACTACGTAACCAACTGCTTTCACACCGTACGAACAACATCCGGAGCAAGGACCCCAACAGTTTGGAAGATATCTTGAGAAAAGGTTTTAGCACCGGTCTCTCCTATATGTACTCCAGTTTATTCGAAGTCTCCCAATGGTGTAAGGCCGTCGACTTATTGGGAAAAAGGAGGAAGATCACTTTGATCTCTTGTTTCGGAGAAATCAGTGGCTCACGAGGAATGGAAAGGAACATATTCTATTTGATCTCGAAGTCCTCATAGAGCGCTTCTTCCAATCCTGGATGGGGGATCACTTGTAGGAATGACATAATGCTAATCCATGTTCCACACGGCCAAGGAAGCATCGGTTTTTAATCTCATTATGACTTGGTCGTTCAGAAGAGATTCTTTCTCGATCAGAATAGTGGAATGGAAGGCGCTACAAGAAAGATATACTCCTTTTCAAATCGCCCCGCGAAGACAGACGTTCAGAAAGGTTCTCGAGATTCTCAATCGCTCTTTTTTTAGTGGGGAGGAATAGTACGGGAAGGGAGCGAGACCAAGCCGAGCCACTAGTAGAGTAAGCCCTTCCCACGTGTCAAAATGAATTGCAGCCTCAACCAGAGAGATCAACCTGCGCCTTTGATGTTAGGCCCCGGCGGAAAGTTTTCCGAAACCGAACTGAATGGAATTGTTACTTTCAAAAATGCTTTCTGAAAAGAAAGAAGGTCCATTTTCCCACGTAGTTCGTCGGTCAAACCAACAATTCTCTTCTCAAAGTAATAGGGAGATCCTTTTCTAGTTAGACTTCTTGCAATGAAAGAACCATCCCTTCCTTTTTGTTTGTCCTGTCAGATAGAAAGAGGGACCCCAAAGAGCCTTCTTTACCACTTTAGGAGGCGGGGGTGAAGGGGGGGTTTACTTGCAACCGAGGCAAAGTTGTTTATGATTGAATCTCAGAGGCACTCTTATCATTTGGTAGATCCAAGTCCATGGCCTATTTCGGGTTCACTCGGAGCTTTGGCAACCACCGTAGGAGGTGTGATGTACATGCACTCATTTCAAGGGGGTGCAACACTTCTCAGTTTGGGCCTAATCTTTATCCTATATACCATGTTCGTATGGTGGCGCGATGTTCTACGTGAATCCACGTTGGAAGGACATCATACCAAAGTCGTACAATTAGGATCGTTCACGTACTATCAACATAACATACATACATCATTTATATCAATCATATCTTTAGCTACCACCTGGAGGTACATGCAATATCCGAAGATCATTCACGCACCGTCAAACAATCATCATACATAAATCATACAAGGCATACACTTACCACTTAAGGTAAGTGTATTAACTATCACATCGAGTATGCACACAGCCCCGAAAAAATAACAAGGAAGTGGGGCTGGAAACTCACCTGAATCCTGCTACGTTCACCAATAGTAGTTAATCCTTTCTTTAGCTGGCACAGCTAACTGTATAACGATTACACATATCAATTAACTATTACTATCTATATCACGTTTCTAGTCTATTTACAACCCTCAACGAACGGTGGTCCGGGGGCAGCGCCCCTGGCAGCGGGGTTCTAGGGGCGGTAAACCCTAGCAGGGTCCAAGGGGCAGAGCCCCTGGCAGGGGTTAAGCTGCCAGGTCAGCTTGGAAAAATTTTATTTTCTAATTCGCTAACCCATTTGCTATAACGAATTAAGCCTAATTTGTTATCTAATTCATTATACAACCTTCCTTAGTTCGTTATCCAGATTCGTCCCTTATTACCATCTGATTCGTCATCTCAAGACTTGATTCGTTATCTCAGCATAGCGAATGAGACTATAACGAATCACCAGATTCGTTATCTTATTTAACGAATGGGTGATTAACGAATTAATGGCTGATTCGTTATCAATTCACACGAATGATCCCCATTCGTTATAACCACGTAATGAATCACCCAACTCTAACGAATCATCCACAGTTCTTATCCAGACTTTGACTCAAGAGTCAAAGTCAAAATCGCCAAGAACAATAACAGTCAACAGACCTCAGACATGCGATTAAACCCCCGATTCTTAATGAAATATCACGATTTAGGTATCAATGAACTCGGAATCATAGCGCCTACAAACCCTAGGTGTTCAATCAGCCAAACATTCACGTTTCAGGGGTGCGATTCAAGCATCTATAGTACAGGTTTCTTTAGGTTAACAATTAACCTAACAAACGTTAATCAATTTCAGTAAGTTTGGCCTCGTTGGATTCGTTTTACCATACTAAAACAGATCTATGATTTCTAGACTAAATCCGAACTTAAACGAACAAGTTCTTGATATAAACGTACCTTAAACGAGTAGGTTTATGAACACGGTTAAGCCTTGATGTTGTCTTGGTTCGTCTCAACGTTCTAGCACCGATAGTCTCGGGTTTTCTCATTCGGATCTTGACTCGGGTTAGAGAATAGTGTTTGTGTGTGTTTATCAAGGTGTAGGCTATGGTGTAGTGATAAAAATAGAAGGGATTAGGGTTTAAGGATATTTATACTCCCTTAAGCCCATGGACCTAAGGCCCATCTTTCCTTTTTGGTCCACCTTTAATTCTATTAACCAACCCCGCTACTCCTTAAGCATTATTATTATAATATTATTATTATTCCACTAACTCAATTAATTTACCCGACGCAAATATTATATTAAATATTATTCTAGAATTTTCGGGATGTTACAAGTCTTCCCTCCTTAAAGAGGTTTCGTCCCCGAAACCTAGCTTATTCCTTGAAAAAGGAACACCTTTTTCTTTATATTCGCACACCTTATTGAATCACCTTCGCTTTCTGAGTTATCCTTCTTACTCCCTACTTTGCAACCATCGAATGGTGGTCATGTGTTTTAGCTATTTAAGGTAGCTTGTCCATGAGACCTTCAATGTACTAAGTCTTATCTCATCCTTCCAAGGGCTTCGTTTCGTACTTTTAACACTATTGTCTAAAATGACATTTTATCATAACATAATAATCATTCATAACCAAACTCAATATGTTACACGTCACAGATAAACATAAGTTTGAAACCATAACACAAAACAAGTTCTTAAGCAAATGTAATTTAAACAAATTAAACTATTGCATAAGCAATTATTCCTTCATCAAGTGTTCCTCTCTGCAGTTTCCCCAAGTCTTTATCCTTTCGCACCTCCCACCCTTGATTCCTTGAAATCCCTAGCCATGTGGTTAGCCTTTCCGCATTTGAAGCACTTTGGACGATCAAGGCATTCTCGAGAAAGGCAGATCGTCAAGACCAATCTTGTCGAGGATGTAGATCAGTTCTTCCTCAATCCTGCTCTCAAACATAACTCCCACTAAAACATGGATCGTTCTAATTTGAGCCTAATAGCCCCCACCCTCATTAGTTCAGTATATTCATGTTGAGACTGAGTTTGACTTTTTCTACATCTTCCTTTTTGGGACCAGTTTTCGCATCCTAAGCATCGTTCATATCTTTTTGCTCTTCTTTTCATTGCGCTTTTGGAAACCCCACAAATGGTGGCCTTATGAGGCATGGCCCCGTGTCCACGTTTCCTGTATTTTGTCTTTTCTTGTAGATTTTTGCCTTTTCTTGCATAGGAAAGCATGGGGGCGTGTCCAGGGGGCATGGGGGGAGTGTTAGAGTGTTTTCTTGGGTTTTCTTTCATGTGTTTTCGGATTTTCGCTTTTTTTCTTCGTTTAAGGCTTGGGTTTACCAGAAAATACATTTTAATATGATAAGTAGCTATTTGAGCTATATTATTTGATGGAAGTTGCAGTCTTTAGAGATTATTTGATGCAAAAAAGATGTATATTTTTATATACATCAAACATCCCCACACTTGAACCTTGCTTGTCATCAAGAAAGCTATTTATAAATATTCTTTAAGAATAGAAAGTCAGGACCATAGCTTAAACATCCCCAAAATAGTTCCAAGAAAATGGGAACAAAATTACCAGCTTTAAATCATAGGAATATATGTAGTGATATATAAAAAACGATTTTCTTTTAATGAGCTTCTTGTTTATTCAAAACGTCACGTTCTCTCAATGTTCACTCACACTCGGTATAATATCTGATCATACCTGTGATGTATGTATGTGAACACTCTTAGCCAAAATGTGACATGTGATGAATAAGCTTGTAACAAGTTCAAATCTCCACCTTTGTGAAGGGTTGAATAGATCAGAAGGAAATATGGATTGGTTTTGGTTGAGTACGGGTTTGGTATTTTGTGGCGGTTCAAAGGTTTAGGTTAAATGAGGTTGAGGATGGTAAATACAACTTCTACTGTTCGTCGGGAGTCTTAAGATGTTTTCAATGGTTAGGTCCTTTTGCTTCCGATTGTTTTTTTTACAAACCTAGTGACTCTTTTAAGGTCAGATCGTCAAGACCAGTTTTGTCGAGGATGTGGATCAGTTCTTCCTCAATCTTGCTCTGAACATAACTCCCAACTCTAATGGATCGTTCAGCTTTGAGCCTAATAGCCCCACCCTCATTAGTTCGTTGTATTCATGTTGAAATTGAGTTTGACTTTTTCTGCATCTTCTTTCGTGAGACCAGTTTCCGCATCCTAAACATCGTTCGCATCTTTTTGCTCTTCTTTTCATTGCGCTTTTGGAAACTCCACAAAATGGTGGCCTTTGTTCGTCTTGGAGCCACTTTTTCCTCACCTCATTGCTAAAGAGAAAGATTCTCTCTCTAAGTTCTGGAGGCAACCTAGATTTTGCGAAATGTATGCAACAAAGGAAATTGAAATCGAAAGAATGCATTTCCATTTCTTTAGGGTCTGCCGGTAAAAGACCAGTGCCGGTGAGATGGATAAAGTGGTAAGGTTTTTGGATAAGGTCTTTGGGTTTTGTGATTTGGAGACTGGTTTTGAGGAAATTGTGACAATATTACCTTCTTCCTTATACAACTCTTCGTGTGGCCTTGAAATGAATATTTACAACAAGTTTTAAATCACACGAAACATATGACTCACTCAAAGCTTCCGAATAAAATATTTATATGGCATGAGGTTTATCTCACAGTAACGGAGGAATTGGGCATAAACGCCATATTTTGCATAAAGTTATTCTCAATATTACACAACTTCTTTTTACATTTTCACTTTTTGGTTATGATAGATTTTAAGTTGGCTTTTTGCAAAAAAAATAAAAAATAAAAAAAATTCTTGGACCTTCTATTGGTTTTGTAACTGAAATAGTCTTTGTTTGCTATAATTTTTTTTGTTTATTTAAAGTATCTTATAATTAGTTGAACAAGCAATTGGTCAAGTAATTCCCCTCCCCACACTTGAATCTCACATTGTCCTCAATGTGAAATGATTCATAAGAAGATTCATATGAAGAATGGTGGGTAAAATGGAAAGGAACTTCCCTACGGGTTAACAAATTTCGATAGAGCGTCCCCTGTTTTTCGTCTGTTTTCCTGTTTTATACCTGTATAATAAAAACTGCAAACAACCAAGCATAATACTACTGTAAATTGGGTATGAAATCATCCACACCCTGCCCACACGGGCTAAATAAGTACCAACAAAAATGTCTTGGCACCCACGGCCATAAAAAGTACTAAAAAAACCAACATCGAAATCTAAATTGGTTCAACAAACATGATAATAATGTCTTAAAAATATTACCGCCCAAACCCATTCCCATACCAGACCCCCTCAATAAAGGGCCCATAAATCCCTCAAGTTCACGACCCCCTCACTCTGACCACGTGTAGTGACAGTGTGGCTCAATAATCGGTGAATGTATCTCATAAGTGGGTCACGTAAGGTGGTGCTTTTGGTGTTGCTTGCACAGTAGGTTTCATCCCCAAAATTTAATTGTTCCCATGATTGTAATCTGGTGTCACCTCTTTATCGCTGACTCATCAGCATCTTCATCTGCAAAGGTGGTCATGGAGTCATACCAAATGGGTCTGTCGGTTTCATCACTCGTATAAATACCCAAATCTATCCTGATCGGGTGACCGATGTCTTGTACCACTCTCCCCCACACCTAAACTCAACGGTATCTTCGTCACACATATACAAATTCCTTGTCTTGAAAGAGAATGAGGCTAAAAAAACTCCTTGGTCAATTCGGTTACTGCTTTACCATTTTGATTTAAAACACGCAACCACGTCCCTTTCACAAGCTTCTTGTATCTCTCCCATTGATTTACTTGCTTTAAAGTTTCCTTGCAAGCATAGAAATTCAGTTATGGTAGTCGATTGTTGAGGTAGCCCATTCTTTGTCGGGCCCATTCATCTCTTTCGGTATTTTCGTCGAAGAATAAGAAAGCATGCTCGCCATCCCCATATCCAGCCATCTACAATTTATACCCAGATCAGTTTAATTTTCTCAATATTATCTGAAAAACCTGGAACATAAGGTAAACCACGGTGCCGTGCGTCTAGAAGCATGGCCCCATGCTGAGGCAAAGCACGGTACCGTGCTTTTAGAAACACGGCCCCATGCTGCGGGTGTTTGGCAGTTTTGACCAGTTGTCTGATTTTGACTTATGTTGACTTGTGGTTGACCACGGGTCGTGTTTTGCAAAGAACAACTCGCGTTTTTAATCCTAATTCTTTAATTATCAAGACTCGAACTTGCGATTCAAACTGGTTCTACATATCATTCGGGTTTGATTTTGTTATATGGATCATCCAAGATCCGAACCCGAATGGTTATTCCCAATAAAAATTAAGTGCAAATCTATCTAACAAATCAATATCCTAGATTTAAACAATTGACCCATCTATTTTCCGGGTTTAGATCCGATTTCATCAATTGGTAAGATTTGGGGTTTATTTTGGAGCTAGAATGATGTATTTGAACAATAGATTCACTAAATTAACATACCTTTGGTTGAAAATCGAAGATTTGAAGAAAAGAATTGAGTAATAGGCAAAGAGGCGTCGATGTTTGGTTGTAGACGAAGTTGTTTTAGGGTTAACTGAGTGAAAAATGTTATTCTATTAGAAAAATACGTAACTGTACTGTAGACTGGGGCACGTCCCCGTGCCTTTTGAAGCACGGTACCGTGCTGCTTGTAGCAGTAAGGTTTTTCTTTGTTTTTTGTTTATTTGTCGAGCTGGTTTGTTTTTTTTACTGATTTTCTTTGAGGATTAAGGTTAAACTAGAAATAAAAAGTCCTAACATATTTTATTAAGTTCATTAAACATCATTAATCATCATAGAGAAAATTATAATAACAATCCCAAACACTAAAACATGAAACTAGCAAGAGTAAATACAAACAAGACAAAGTCCGAACTACTAACGACCACCATTCCCGAACAAGTCATGAATGTGTGGTGGGGCTCTTTTGGCTTCCAAGAGCTCAGAAAGCTTTTTGTCGAGCTTCGCTCTCTCTCGGTTAAGATATCTGAGCTTGAAATCCACATCTTTGTTGTGACTTTCGATGATGTGGAAATTCTCGAACCTAAGCAGTTCGACTTCGTTGGTCAGGTCGATTAGGCGAGCTTCTGTTTGAATGTTACTTTCGATTTGGTCTCTAACAATGCTTTGGAGCCTAATGAATTCTTCCTCAAGGTGTGAGGAAGAATCACCTTTCTTGCTCCTTCTCACTGGTCTCCATTCCATCTCTTTGTTTTCCATTTTAGTAAACTTTTGTTTGGTATGAATGGAATAGTGAGTTTTGCATGTATTATATAGAGGTTGTAACGTCGAACACGGCCCCGTGCTGCTAGGGGAATAAATGTTTCTGATTCAGAGAATTGTACGGAGTCAGCGCATATCATGCTAAAGATTCTAGGGTTACCACGGCCCCGTGCTTCATGAAGCACGGCCCCATGCTTCTTGTCACTGAAATTTTTCTTTGATTTTTTCAGCAAAACGCGAGAGCCGGAATTCTTGGAATGATGTTTAATATGTCAATTGAACAGTTTGATTTTCCTAAAATTACATTTCATTAATTTAAAAGGTCCTAGTTACAAATACGGGATAAGCCTGGTTTTCCTAAAACATAGATTTTTGATCAGGTTAAGCCCGAGGGTCCAAAAATATTGTGTCTATTGCACTTGATTACACATGAAAACATAAAAATTAATGTATTTACATCCCACCGAAAGGTTCTCCTCCGTCTAATGGTACGGGCGGAGGGAAGTACGTGAAGCGAAGGACTTGAAATTAGAGATGTTCGTTGATGTCTCGAAGCTCCATTTTCATGCTCTCCACCGATTCAGTGAGTTGGATGAGACGCATCTCCGCAAGGAGATTCATCTCGGTTAGTTCCTTGACGAGTTCTTGGAGTTTCATAAGAAGCTCGGTTTTGGAAATGTGTCGGGTTTTGTTCCTCGGTTGACGAGGAACGAAAATTTGTTCATTCATCTCAGTAGGTATTTCTCAAGGTAGAGTGTTTGTGTTTGTTTTGTTCAAGAAATGCATTTGAAAGAGGTGCAATTTATAGCCAAACAGTTGTCATGCATGGCCATGTTCTTGTTGAAGCACGGCCCCGTGCTTTTGGTCTGACAATTCTATTACAAACCAGGCCGACTGAGATTTTTGCAGCGAAGATTCCCGCCCGTACTTTGTGGCACGGGACCGTGCTTCTAGAAGCACGCCCCCGTGTTTTAGCCACTAATATTTCTTTTTCAAGTAAAACATATTTACACGGCTTGGTTTAACAAGGGTCTTGGCCAGACCCTACTTCCAGTATGTTCATTGGTTCTAGTGGAGGATTACCACCTCCGAGACATCTTCGAATGGTCCATAGATGTATGGTTTTAATCGATGTCCATTAACTTTGAACTTGTGGCCGTCAAAATTTGAGATCTCGACTGTCCCATAGTCAAAAACTTATTCGACTATGTATGGGCCTTCCAACGAGATTTCAGTTTTCCTGGGAAAAGACGTAAACGTGTGTTATATAACAGTACTCGGTCGCCAACTTGAAACTTTTTGTTTCCCTTCAAATGGGCGTTGTGTAAACGTTTAGTCTTTTCTTTGTAAGACTAGAAGTTTTCAAAGGCCATTGCTCTTAGTTCTTTAATCTCGTGAATCTGATGTTCCCGGTTTTTACCGGCGGATGTTAGATCAAAATAAACTGCTCTAAGAGCCTAGTAAACAATTTTTAACGGTGTTGTTCCTATGGGGGTTTTGTAGGCTGTCCTAAGGGCCCACAAATCGTCATCTAACTTTTCCGCCCAATTTTTGTGATTCATTCTTATAGTTCTTTCGAGGATCTTTTTTATTCCTTGATTCGAGACCTCTACTTGCCCATTAGTCTGAGGTTGATATGGTGTTGCCAATCGGTGGTGAACTCCATATCATGCTAAGACTTTGTCCATTAGAGAGTTGAAGAAGTGAGTAACTTTGTCGCTAATTAGGGCTTTCGGAGTACCGAAACGTGAAAATAGCTTTTTCAGAAAACGTACAACTACTCGAGCATCGATAGTGGGAAGAGATTGTGCTTCTACCCATTTAGACACGTAGTCAACTGCTACAAGGATGTACTTATTTCCAAAAGAGTTAGGAAATGGGCCCATGTAATCTATTCCCCATACATCAAAGAATTCACACATTTGAATGCCTTTTGAGCCATCTCATTTTTGGCTGAGATGTTTCTGGCTCTTTGACAAGCATCTCATGCTTGGATCAAAGCATGTGTGTCTTTATATATGGTGGGCCAGAAAAATCCTGCATCAAACACTTTTCTGATCGTGGTGGCGGTACTGTGGTGTCTACCAGTAGGTCCTTCATGGCAATGTTTGAGGATATCAAAGGCTTCCTTTCCTGATACACACCTACAAACAACCTAATAGACACATATCCTAAACAAGTATGGATCTTCCCAAAAATAGAACTTAAGATCGGAGAAGAATATCTTTCGTTGTTGACGAGTTAGCCCTTTCCTTAGGATTCTATAGGCTAAATAGTTTGCGGAATCGGCAAACCAAGGACTTTCATCCTCCTCCTGCATGACTGCTTGGATATGCATGAGAATTTCATGTGGAAAATTATCATTGATAATTTCCTCGTGATGTTCTTTTGAAGCTGGGCATTCTATGCGTGAGAGATGACCTGCGGCTACATTCTCTCCTCCTTTCTTATCCTTGATATCTATGTCGAATTATTGGAGTAGTATAATCCATCGGATAAGTCTAGGTTTGGCATCTTTTCTGTTGAAGAAGTATCGTATGGCGGCATGGTCGGTGTAAACTATGGTTTTGGAAAGAACTAGGTAGGATCTAATTTTTTCGAAGGCAAAAACTATTGCTAATAACTCTTTTTCTGTTGTTGTGTAATTTTCTTGTGCATCATTAAGAGTTTTACTAGCATAGTAAGTTGGGTGAAAATGCTTTTCTTTGTGTTGTCCAAGTACGGCTCCAACTGCAAAGTCACTTGCATCGCACATGATCTCGAATGGAATGGTCCAATCGGGTGTAGTCATGATTGGTGCGTTGATGAGTTTGTCTTTTAATATGTTAAACGATTCAACACATTCTTCAGAGAAGACGAAATAGGTCTAGCAAGTTTGGAGAAGTCTTTAATGAAATGACGATAGAATCATGCATGACCTAGAAAACTTCTATTGGCCTTGACTGAAGTTGGGGATGGAAGTTTGGATATGGTTTCGATTTTTACCCTGTCAAGTTCTAGTCCTGCTTGGGATATCTTTTGACCGAGAACAATGCCCTCTTTGACCATAAAGTGGCATTCTCCCAGTTAAGTACTAAGTTTACTTCTTCACACCTAGCCAACATTTTGTCTAGGTTTTTCAGACAATGATCAAAGGAGTCTCCAAAGACTAAGAAGTTTTCCATGAATACTTCCATAGAGTATTCGATCATTTCATGAAAGATGGCCACCATGCAACGTTGGAAGGTGGTCAGAGCATTACATAGTCCAAACGACATTCTTCGTTAGGTGAAGGTGTCATACGGACATGTAAAAGTGGTTTTATCCTGATCTTCAGGAGCACTTGGAATTTTAAAATATCCGGAAAATCCTTCAAGAAAACAGTAGAACATTTTTCCAGATAAACGTTCGAGCATTTGGTCGATAAAAGGGAGTGGAAAATGGTCTTTTCTTGTGGCATCATTAAGCTTCCGGTAATCGATACAAACTCGCCAGCTTGTAACTGTCCTCATTGGTATTAGCTCGTCCTTATCGTTCATTACTACTGTCATTCCTTCCTTCTTGGGTACTACTTGAATTGGACTAGCCCAAGGTGAATCTGATATTGGGTAGATTAATCCGGCATCAAGGAGTTTGATTACATCTTTCTTCACCACATCTTGCATGTTGGTATTGAGACATCTTTGATGTTGGGCCACGGGTTTGTATTCCTCCTATATGAGGATTTTGTGAGTACAAAAGGAATGACTAATGCCCTTGATATCCATGATCTTCCATGCGATGGCCTTCTTATGGTTTTTGAGAACCTTAAGAAGCTCGTTTTTCTCTTATTTAGAAAGGTGAGATGAAATAATTACTGGGAGTTGAGAGTCTTTTTCCAGAAAGGCATATTTGAGATGGTTTGGTAGTTCTTTTAACTCTAAGGCTGGTGGTTCTTCGATTGATGGTTTTGATTTTTCATTACACTCGGTGATCTCACATACTACTTTTGATGCTTCTTGATTGTTATTGATAGTATTGAGATTATCGTTTTCCAGAATGGGTTAGGTGATAACGTCAGTTAAGATTTGTGTTTCTAGTGGGGTGTTAATGGAAGATTCCGCACATAGCAACTCATGATAGAGTTGATTATGTCAACACAATATAATGTGTCATCGTGATGTTGTGGATGTTTCATAGATTTTCATATGTCAAAAGTGATAGCCTCGTTATTAACCCTAGTGAGTTTGCCGGTGCAAATATCAATAATAGCCTTTGCAGTGGCTAAAAAGGGTCTTCCTAAAATCAAAGGTACACTTTTGTCTTACTCCATGTCTAGAATTACAAAATCTAATGGGAAAAACATTTTGTCAATTTTGACAAACATGTTTTTAACAATGCCCCGAGGATATTTAACGGATTGGTCAACTAACTGAATGCTTATGCGGGTGGGCTTTGGTTCTCCTATCCCTATTTTTGCAAAAACCACATAAGGTATTAAGTTAATACTAGCTCCTAGGTTAGCCAGGGCATTGCTAACAAACAAATTTCCAATGAGACAGGGGATAGTAAAGAAATCTGGATCAGTCATCTTCGGTGGCAGTTTGTTTTGGAGGACAGCTGAACATTCTTCACTCATGGTAACATGCTAGAGTTCCTACAGCTTCCTTTTGTTGGTTAGCACTTCTTTGAGAAACTTTGCATATTTCGGCATCTGGGAAATGGCTTTGACGAAAGGGATGTTGATGTGGAGTTGTTTGAAGAGTTCTTAAAACTTCACGTACTGAGCTTCCAATCCTTCCTGTTTCAGCCGTCCAGGATATGGAATAGGTGGAACATGATTTCGAACTGGTTCCTTAGGTTGTACGGTGCCTGTTGGAACTAGTATCTCATGTGTTTTGTCAGGGGCTTCCTTCTCCATAACTGGTTCTGAGGTTGGTGAGGCAACAGTGCTCGTGCCACTTCTTAGTGTAACAACGTTAGTTGTTGCATTTGGATTTGTGACTGTGTTGCTTGGAAGAGCGCCAGGTGGTCTTTCAGACAATCGTCGGGGAATTTGTCCAGTTTGAGTCTCTATATTTTGCAATGATGTTTGTTGAATTTTCAGGTCAGCTTCATGTTTTAACAATACTCTGCTGATATCAACAACTCCTAAGTCGGCCTTCTTTTCTGCTTCATTTGTTTTGGTTATTATTTGGATCAACATTTCTTCAGTTTTGGAGTAGCTTGGATTTTGATGGCTACTGGAACTTTGTTCTTGGAATTGTGGTTTAGGTTGGAAGGATTGATTCATCGGCATCTTTTGGAATCAAGGTAGGGTTTGAGTGTTCCGATCTTCCAACTGAAGTTCGGGTGGTTTCTCCATCCTGGATTGTAGTTGTTGCTGAAAACGTTGTTTTGACGGGTGATGAAGTCAACTTCTTCCATCGCCATGATAACTTGTTTGCAGTCACTTGTCTTATGAGTTCCTCCACAGGTGTCACATGTGATCTTGGTTTTTGATAGTTTGTCTTGAAGTTGTTCGAATTTTTTAGAAAGGGCTTCAAGCTGTGCGGTGACAAGAGTGTTGGAATCGACATGGTGCATTTCTTTGTGTGTTGGTGTAGATCTTGGTAGATTATAAGTGAAACCCTTCTTTGCTGCCTTCTCCATGATTTCAAGTGCTTCGTTAGGTGATTTGGATCCCAGATATCCACCGGTGACTTGGTCGATGACCTGTTTGTTTTGACCGGATTGTGCATCAAAGAAAGTTTGTACTTGTAACCATACACTCCAAGATGTGAGCATCTTCTTAGAAGACTTTTGTATCTCTCCCATGCTGTGTGTAATGACTCATCATCATCGGCCCGGAATCCGGTAATGCTGGCTCGGTCTTTGGTAGTTTTATCAGGAGGAAAGTATTTGAGAAGAAACTGTTCAACCATCCAGTCCCATTTGGTGATGGAACCAGAAGAAATAGATTCTATCCATTCTAGGGCTCGCCCCTTAGAGATAAAGGAAAGAGTTTGAGTTTGATCTGATCAACTGAATAATTTTGAATTTTAAAGGTTCCGCAGATTCATAAGAATCGAGATATTTGAGAAAGAGGGTCTTCGTCGAGGAGACCATGAAATTGAACTGAATTTCAAAATGTTCGGTGATATCGGGTGGAGCCACATCATTGCCGTAGCCTTCGAGAGTTGGCTTGGCATATTGGCTCATGTTTGGTTCATTGTTTTGTGCTTCCATCATTTCTTCGGTTTGATTTTCTCCTAATGCGGTGGCGTCTACTGACTCGTCTTTGATTGTTTCGGTGGTTTCTGCAGTCCGTTTACGTGCTTGTCGATGAAAGAGTCGTTCCGGTTCAGAAATTGGAGAAACAAGTTCAAGTCCGAATGTGGAGGACATACATGGGGTTAAATCAAATTTAAACGAATTAAATTAAACTAAATGTTAGTTGAGGTTAAACTAAAAGTTAGACTAAGCTATTTTAAAACTAAACTAAGGTATAAGTTAATTAAGTTTAAGCTAAAGTAAAGGTTAGGCTAGCCTAAAAAAATTAATTCTAGTATAATATTAAGTAAAAAGAAAATGAAATAAAATTTAAAAATTTGTACAATTATAAACAATGATTAAATTAAAACTTGGATCGTTCTTAGAAACGTACCGTGTCCCCGACGACGGCGCCAAAAACTTGATTGTTTGCTCATGCGTTCTAGTAATATTATAATGGATTGGAAATTTAGCTTTTGCAAAATATTGTGTTTGTGTTTTAAATTTATAAAAGTGATTTCTACTAAGACTAAACACATACAAGATAGGCAAGTATACCTATCGTATATGTAGAATAATATTGGTAAGAACCAAGTATCGATCCGTGGACACAAATGTTTCCAGTAATGAATCTTCGTTTATTTTAATCAGAGAGTTTTAATCATTTTTGGGTTGATTTTTAAACTTTTTATAAAAATAGAAATATTTATATAATATATAGGTGACAAGAAGAGAATTTCCAAATGAGTAGTTCAATTATGTGAAGGTTACCATCTAAGATCAAGAATCCGCTCCATTCTTCCTTGATGATTATTAAGTAAACATGTGATAAACTTGTCCTAATAATATATGATAGAATAGTCCCTCATTTCTAAGCGAACATATTCTATGACATAAAAGAAAGTAGCATGCGTATTTTCAAGTCCATCCTATGCTTAATATTATGCTACCACGAGAATGTCAATTTAAGTAGACAAGTAGTTTGGTAAAGTAGAACGATTAGGATTGACTTCGATTTCTCAAACACCAATCCTAACAACTTCGAGTGGTTGTAGTTAACTCATACAACCTCCCCTTGGTTGATTTGATTAGGTTATAGTTACACATTCCATTAACATATGATTTATTTAACTAGCATGATAACCTAAGGAATCGTGTTACAATGTTATTTCAGAATTATCAAAACAAGAGAAATAGATCATAAATTATATCTCATTATTTCTAAGCCCAACATTAGGATCCATGTTTTATCTTGAATAAGTTATCAAAGTATACCATTTCTAGTCTCCAAGAAATGGTAGAAATATGTCTTTGATGGTTAGCTTCTTTTTTTCTCCCGATTTGTTTTTTTTAGTAAAACAAACCTAGTGACTCTTTTAAGGTCAGATCGTCAAGACTAGTCTTGTCGAGGATATGGATCAGTTCTTCCTCAATCACTACACGTAGGATTTTTAAGCTTTCGTTTATATATATTATAGACGTTATATGATTCCTCTATGTATCATTTGTGCATATGCATAATCTAGATCACAAACCTCATTGTTATCAATCCCTAAACCTAAAAAAACATTATTTATTAAAAATAAAATATTCAATACAAAAAGACTCTTAAAACAATAGGACTAATAAAAAGATTCTTAAAATATAAAAAACAATACAAAATCCAAAATAATATAATCTTAACATCAGATTAGTGTAAGTCCCAAATAAGGATCTTTCAATGTGATATCAAACAAACTCGTTGTTAGGAGGAAACTAACAACAAGGTGATTTTAATAATAGTGATGGAAAAACACAAAACAACACACGATAGACTTCAAAACACACATTATATTAACGTCGGGTGCTTAAGCCCTTAATATGGATTACAATATGATCATTAGAATGCAAAACTCTGTAACCCGCTAACCACAACCAACTTCCTGAATGATCAATCCTCTAATGACCTAACACGATACATATATATAGCCTAGCTTACCCTCGGCCCAAGCCTAAAAAACAAGCTCAAGTATAAACCATATATAGTCTAGCCCAACAATCTTGTCACACCCCGACCAAAGGCGGCGGAACATGTCGGGGCACGATGTAACAACTCGGACTTTTCGAAATCTATATTTTTATTAAAAACCCGATCCATTTCTATGTTCTGGAAATTTTATCACTTTTATCGGGTTAATTAAATTATTATTATTATATTAAATATATAAAACATATTTATAACTTTCACATTTTGGCAAAAATTAACCCAAACCTAACCTTTATTCCTTTATGTTTCCACACTCAAACCATAGGGGCTTAAGTGAAAAATTCACATTATAACTCACCCAACCTGTTTACCCATGATCCAAACCCAAACCCGAGACCCAATTAGCAAACCTGGGCACCCAATATCATAAATTGGACCTCAATTCTAGTCACCAACATGGAATCAAATCAAAGTATATGTTATAGTTGCCTTATGCGGCCGGCCGACATCATTAATTTAGTATAATCGATCAAACTAGATTTGTTTTACTTAATATAATAAGCCGATACAAACCCGTTCTTAATGTACATGCAAATGATCATTATAGTGCAATAAAACCTGCATTCGTAACCCTTATGCCATCACCGTCAAAACCCATATAACCAATTAACTTAAAGCTATTGTTTTGATTGTGTTTTTGAACTCGTATTTCCGAAGACTGTTTGACCAAATTAATCACCGTTTAAACATTGTTCAAGAATAATAAAATGTTCAAATATTGTAATGAACATGGTATTCGTCATGAATTCAGTGCACCATACACTCCTCAACAAAATAGGGTTGCTGAACGAAATAATAAAACTCTCATTGAGATTGCAAAAGCCATGTTAGCTGACTCAAAATTGTCTGTCAATTTTTTGACTGTGGTCATGGCCGCTGCATGTTATACTTTGAACCATGTTCTTACTATGAAGAAGTTTGGAAAAACATGCTTTGAACTCTTGAACCAAAGAAAGCCAAATCTGAAAGGGCTCGAACCTTTTGGGTCACAATGTACGGTCCGGATCCTAATAGCAAATTTGGTGCAAAATCAGTAGTTGGATTCTTTGTGGAATATGCAAGTCCATTGAAAAGAATATTTCTTCCAAGCATCAACCGAATCGTTCAAGTATAACATGTTTATTGCCAAAGATATAACGTACCTACTCAAAAGCCGGGATATGCATGGTTGTTTGATTATCATACCCTTTGGAAGAGTTTCAATCTACATGAAGATGATTTATCTGATGAAGTTGTTTCGTTGTTGTTTCAACAATATTTGAATGATGATTGCAGTCAAGAATCTGCATCAACTAATAATTCCCCAATTATTAATAAAGTAATTCATGATGATCCTGATCATGTTATTGTTCCATCTACTCCTTCATTTGATGATGATGGAGAAACTCATGATGATTTGATTGAATCAGTGGCTACTCCAAGTTCAAACGAAGTAATTGAAGAAGAAAATGTGACAAATTTACAAGAAAATGTGAGTGTGTCAACCGAAATCATTCCACGAACATTGTCATATCATCCTGAAGAAAATATCATTAGAGATATACATATCGGAGTTCGGACATGAAGTCAAGTTGAACAACGTCTTCAATATTTATATACTCAAGTGTCACCATTACAAAGTTGGTTCTCTTTCAAATGTTTTATTTCTCAAATAGAACCAAAGATATACAAAGAGGCTTTGACTGAGGAAAGTTGGGTGAATGCAATGCAAGAAGAACTTCAACAAATTGAGAAGTTGGGAGTATGGAAGCTTGTGGACTTATCCAATGAAAAGAAATGTATTAACATAAAAAGGGTGTTTAAGTGCAAGCAGGATGAAATGGAATCATTGTTCGAAACAAAGCTCGATTAGTCGTTCTCGGATTTAATCAACGAGAAGGAATGGACTACAATGAAGTATATGCGCCGGTAGCAAGACGTGAATCGATTCGAATATATTGGCATTAGCTTCATGGAAATGTTTTAAAGTTGATCAATTAGATGTAAATCAGCTTTCCTTAACGAGAAACTTGGTGAAGAAGTCTATGTGGGACAACCACCGGGGTTTGTCGATCCGATCCACAAAGACAAGGTATACTTACTCGATAAAGCTTTGTACGGTTTACATCAAGTCCTGAGAGCTTGGTAGAAATTTTATCTCAACATCTGTTGGATAGTCATTTTACTCGAGGAACCGTTGACTGTACACTGTTTACCAAGATGGTGGATGGACATTTATTGATTTTTCAAGTATATGTCGATGATATCATTTTTGGGTCAACAAACGACAATCTGTACAAAGAATTTGAGGAGGTTATGAAGTCCAAGTTTGAGATGAGTTCAATGGAGGAAATGAAGTTTTTCCTAGATCTTCAGGTGGAGCATGTACCCGATGATATCTTTATTCACCAAACAAAGTACGATAGTGACATCCTAGCGAAATCCAACATGGTTGATCCATCGGCAATTAGCACTCCTTTACCATTAAATCATAAAATCAGTCTTGATCCTACTGGGGAGAAGGTTGATCAAACGCTTTACCTTTCCATGATTAGCTCTCTCATGTACTTAACCGCTTCTTGACCAGATAGTATGTACCCAACTTGCTTGTGTGCTCAATATCAGTCCAATCCAAAAGTCTCGCACCTCATGATAGTGAAGAGGATACTTCGGTATCTTAAAGGATGTCGTAAAATTGGTCTATGGTATCCTAAAGATGATGAGTTTGTGCTGAGAGCTTTTTCAGATTCTGATTATGGAAGTTGTAAGCTGAATGCTAAGTCTACAATCGATGGATGTCAATTTTTCGGTAGTAGGTTGGCCACGTGGCAATGTAAGAAGCAAACAACTGTCTCGTTGTCTACTTGCAAAGCTGAGTATGTAGCTGCCTCCAGTTGTTGTTCTTAGGTTCTTTGGATTCAACAGCATATGGGCGACTACGGTTTATATTTTCTGACCACTCCTATTATTGTAGATAACTCTGCAGCTATTTCCATAACGAAAAACCCGGTAAATCATTCTAAGACTAAACACACTGAAATACGGTATCACTTCATTCATGATTGCTACGAAAAGAAGTTGATAACCTTAGATAAAATTCACACCGACGAGCAAAAAAGCAGATCTTTTTACTAAAGATTTTGATACAAACATATTTTTGTATTTACTAAAGCTTAACGGTATTAATAAACTGGGTGGTGGGATGGAGAATGATCCCGAGATTATGACTTCCGATCTTGAGTGAACATTCATCGGAGTCAAGTTTTGTTTTTGTAAATATGTTTTTCAAATTGGTGGGGGGATATTTCTAGAAAATCTAAAAACATTCCAAAATTTGAAAGAGTCAAAAACATTGTAAAATGATAAAAAGCTAAAAACATGTGAAAAATATTGCTCATCAAAAATAGTTTTTTGAAGAAAAAAGGTAAGATGATAGTACATTGATCATCTAGTCCCAAATCCAGTAAGAAATGGGCTTAAAAGGATATGTGGTTAAATGTATTGGTGCATTGGTAGGCTTTAAAACAAACAAGTAAGGAAGAGTAAGTGATATAAACTTAACTAGCCAAATTGAATGGGCGGTTAGTATTCTTTCAAAAATGTTAGTAATGAAGCCAGAAATGTAATAGCCTGTCATACTCAAGCCTTATGTTTTTAGCATGATCACCAAAATAAAAATCTTTGAAATATTTAATGGAATGATTGGATCATCAATGGTATATGGTTTTATGGCCTTAAATCATGTATTAATGGGATGTTTCAAAGTTCCTGGTACCATTGAGTCTTTATGCGGTTTATCATCTGGGTATTCACAAATGTGAATATTCAAAAATGTTGTTAAAGCAAACCCAAGTCAGTAAACTTGATCACTGATGTACTTTGTACAAATTCATTACTGACTGATCAGCCACTTTTTTAGACATACATTGTTCCTCCCTTGCGTACGTCTTAATACCAATAAGAAATGGATCACAGGGGATACAATGTCTGCAAGCCATACAGATGAAATCGTGTATACTCATTCATGGTTAAGGAAAGTTGGGGTATTGCTTGATAACGGGGGTATACCTTGTTGTGAAGATTGTCAAAAAAATTGAAATATTTTGATCTACTAGTTCTAACGTTTAAGTCAAATTGGGGTGACATGGTAAAAGTCAAAATTAGCCTAAATCAAGATAAGAGACAGATCATTTCCTAATATTGTGTGCTTAACTTAACCTTAATAGTATCACTGAAATTTCAGAAAAATTTGTTGTTAAAAGTTTAAGTGGACAACAATACCAATGACTAACTTAACACCAGTCATAATAATGCTGAATATAAAACTGTGATGGAAGGGCGATTTGGTCAATATGATTCCCTGCTCAAACTCGTAAAAATATGTTTGAATTGTTGTTACTTTTTATTAAACCAAAAAGATTTTATTTTTTCTGGATTATTTTCGACTCTGGATGAATGGTTTGCTATCTTCTGGGTTGAATTGTTGAGAATTTCAAACTGAGTTGTTGTTTCGAAAAGATTTACAAAGGGCTAAAATGTAAATCAAGGTCATTAAGTTGGACTTGATATTTTCAGAAGGGTTTCAAAAAGAGAGACTTTGTCATAATAGTTTAATCAAGGTCATTAATTTGGACTTGATCGAACTCGAAAGTGTGAATTTTATATTTTATATGTTTAATGCTACATATCCGACGGATATGTATTATCATATATGGTGTATATGTGATTTATTACATATACGGCGCACATGTCTTATTAAGACATATATGGCAGATAAGTCTGTTTTATAAAAATATGGGACTTATACGAATGATATGGTTGTATTCATCATATCCGATCATATTCATATATGGGTATGTTAAGAACATATTAAATTACCTAGTGGAGTGATTGTAAACGCAAGTATCGGGGGTTGCCGACAAATGAGTAGTTGTTCCATTAAAGGTATGTGTTATTATATCTTGCGTTTGTTATTATACTTTCTGCAAATTGAATTAAACTCATACAAAAAAAACAAATATTAATCGGAAAGTCTGATAGAAACAATTTGTTTGATCCCGTACTTGAACAATAACCAACAATCAATAACGATTAACACAGATCTCAGATCTGTTAGTTATAATATTATAGAACTATCTCATAATCTACCTTGATTCGGTGTTATACATATGTATATATATTAAATAAGTTTAACGTGAAGCTTGAGAGAGAGTATAAACTTTAAACTTTTCTGAATAATATTAGTTCTCTCAAAACTTCAACTCCTTACAAGTGAACAGTGGTTCACTATTTATAGAAGACGATCTGGTTCGCTAACATCCCCTAGCGAACCAACATCCCCTTCGTTAAATAAATTAACTTAACGAACCACCCCCTGATTCGTTAACATCCCCTAACGAATCAGGAGGGAATACATTATAATGTCCTAGTTCGCTAATATTCCTAGCGAACTAGACTTAACCTTAACGAACTAGTCTTAGTTCGCTAACATTCCTAGCAAACTAGACTCAAACATAACGAATTATTCTAAATAAACATTAAATATTACATTAAAATATCAAATAACATTAATGATAATTACAAAGACTCTAGACGCAAAACCGTGTACTAACAGACACCCCCTCGTCTTGAGCTCTTTGTCTTTAACTTATTTGAAACGCTTTGTCTGCCAATCACTGCAACTATGAATCCCATGTTCATGGCATACACGAACGACACATTGGAATTGCATAGCCAGGTCGTAATCTTCTTGGCGTTCAAACAAAATCTGCTTCCTATGTAGCACGTCATTGTCTGTCTCTGGTAAATTAACCAACCACATCGGATCGATTATCTTGATGAGCTCAGTCTGTAGTCCTCGAACACGAACAATAACGGCCTCGCCAGTACGATTTTCATAGTACCAACGGTTGAAAGATAGATGAATACCTTGAGGCATTGTCTTCACAGGAACCCTTCTCATTGTCCTTGGTGGCTTCACTTTCAAGACAAGTTTCTTCCAGCCGGTCCTTGGATCAATCTCATCAGTACGTTTACGTCTTGGGACCTGGGGCTTGAAGAACTTGAAGCCATGATTGACCTCGAACAGTAAGTGTTGATGAAACTACTCAGCAGTTCGGTTACCTCCACGATTGATAAAAGGACGTCTCGCGAGGGTGCGTACGTCCCAACCCCGGTAATGTTAAAACATCCATTATCCTCTCGTAATATTGCACACCTTTTTCCCATTTAACAATACATACCTTAAGGTCTGAATCATAGAGCCAGGAGACAATATCACCATGTACCTTAGAAACAGTCTTGAAGGTAGTCATCTGATTTGCCTCAATCCAAGCGGCAGCGGTATCCTTTCTTTCTTTATCTACATACCGAAAAGCACTGATGATCTTACCCACTTTCTGGCGTTTGAACCATCTTTCAATGTCATCATCAGTCACTTCTTTGAGTGAAGGAACAGTCCGTTGCACAATCTTCTCCAGTTCATTCTCAGTCTCCTTAATTACGTCTTCATTAAATACCGGAGCACCTTGATCAACATTTGCGTGTTGATACAAGTCCGGGTACTCTTCAGCTGTCACATCCTCCATCTCAATCTCCTCGTTCTCGTATATAAAATCTGTATTCATAAATAATGGATCAACCTCCATTTCTTCCTCATTGATCACTTCGACATCGGGCTCAGTCTCTAACTCAGTCAACTGATCGTCATTTAGCCCAAGCAGAATCGAAATCTGCTCCCGTGTCAAAGATCTAACCACAAACTCACCGATCTGTATCTCATCTTTGTTCACCATACTTCTAACCATTCCCAATTCATCAATAAATATCACCGTGTTAGCCTCAATCATTTCTATTGGCTTGGCTGCTGTTGGATCTTGATATGAAATTATTTGCTTGTTCGAATCATCAGCGCCACTAACATCAGCACCAGAGGATGAACCGTGCGATTGTTTAGGCTCACCTCCTGCATCAGACTCGTCAGGGTCATTATCGTCATTTTTGAGTTTCTTGAGGGCATCATCTTTACAAGTTAATTGTAAGATTAACTCATCTTGTTCTTTTAATTTCACCCCCTAAGACTCAACAATCGCACGCAACGACTTGGTCTCTTTCTGACAGAACGAAATATAACTCATCATTTTTCGTTGATTCTCCATGAGTCGTTCTTGATTGAGTCGGTCAGCTGCCATTTGATTTTCATATAAATGTAGCAGATTAAGCAACATTTCCGTTTGACGTCCAGGTGACAAATTGTATACAAATGGATGAACTGGTTGAATAGGTCCCTGAGGCCGAGTGATTCTCATGAAAGAGACATCACTAGGCGGAGGCGGAGGAAAAGTAGTTGTTGGCAGAGGGGTAGGTCCAATTGAAGTGGTGGAAGAAACAGTTGACAGCACAGCAGGAGGCCTCGGTATTTCGGTCAACGCCATTTGAGGAATTAAACCGAGCCTCTCATGTGACACCATCGTCGTTGTCAAGGTGAGCATCGGAGTGCTAGTAGTTAGCGGCACCGCCGAGCTTTGAGTAGTTGATTGACGTGGTAGTGGTGTTCCAATAATTACCCCAGCCCCAGCAGACACACGGGGCTTCTTCGATGGTTCATCAGTAGCTACCGCTTTGCCCTTTCGTTTTCGTTTTAGCTGAGCTTTCATGGTGGCAGCTAGAGCAGCATCGACTGCATCTTGTTGTTCTTTCAGAGCACGTTCACTAGCTCCACCATCACCATTATCATCATCATTATTACCATCATCATCTCCACCATCATTGTTCCCACCTTCTCCCCCTTCACGATCGGAATCCGAATCATCATGGATCCAACGCTCATTAGGAGGACATACATAATCTGGATTGATTATATGACCAATCATCCTTTTGTCCTGTGGCTTATCCTTTCGATAAATCAACATCCGATGCACCGTTTCAGCTTTCATATGTTCCATATCAAGAACATCGTTCACCAACGATCGATCAATCACCAAATCCGGTATCAGATCTTGAATAATTAATTGTAGAAAGCGTGGATACATCAAGAACTTCTTTGACGGTAGAGTTTGCTGAACTTGCTCTTTCAGATGATCAAAGATGAGTTCTGAATAGTTGAAGGGCTTGTTCAGGATTAGTGCAACAAAAGCTGATTGCAGACTTAATCTGCATTCATCAAAACCACCGCGACGTCCACTCATACAGTGAAGCAAGACATGCAGCAAATACTTGTAAGGTGGACACAAACCACTCTTGTTCAACATGGACCGACGAATATCACCCCCATAATTTAATCTTGTGAATAGACCCCTAACCAGCGTCCTGTCAAATTCACTCGGGTAATCATCACTATCGTCAAATTGAAGTACCCGACGAATGACCTCAACATCAATCGTAATAGGAATCTGATTGATTGTCGCTTGAACCCAATTATTTTCTTCAACATATACCGCAGTGTTCCAGAACTGCCTGATTATACTAAGATACACCTTAGGTTTAGCAGTGATTGCATAATGTATCTTCGAACGGCGTAAGAAATTCAATATAGCTCCAAACGTCCTTAAATCAGCCACATCATGATCGACATAAGCACAGATGTTGTGCTTCTTATCGAACGGTAATAGAATCATTTCGACTTGTTGAGCTTGTTGTTGTGGTTGTTCTTGACGAGGTTGTTCCTGTGGTTGTTCTTGTTCAGCCATGATTTACTGTATAAATAAAACCAATATGAGAATAGATATCACCATATATAATCAAAAGATATGTGTAATTAATCTAGTTACGCGTATTAGACAATTTAAATCCTTTAATTAAATTAAATGAATATTAAATTTAGTTAACTAATTTTTTTTATTATTATTATTTTTTAATGTCATTCGTTAAAAATCACACTGATTCGTTATACAAAGATAACGAATCAGGCGATTCGCTATCAAGTAAATAACTTAACGAACTGTACTTAGCGAATCACTAATTAATTTTAACGAACCAAACTCTAGTTCGTCATATTTTAAACGAATCAAACTCTGACTAGTGTGACGTCTTATTCGCTAAGCTAGTTCGTATAAAATCTTAACGAATTGGACACGAAACAGTCCCAATTCGCTAAGACTAACGAATGGTCAAAATTAAGACTTATTCTTTGACTTCACAAAGTCAAGGTCAAAATTATCAAGAACAATAATAGTCAACAACTTAAACCCAGATTCAATTCGGCCATAACCATCATTGAACCATCAAGATAATCAGCTTGTTAAGCTCGGAAACACACTCGTTAATGTAGGTGAATGAGATTGAGACTCATTACCCAAATGTGTTAATAATCAAACGAACCAACAGTGAATATCAAGAACACATAACAATAATTAACCCAGCAAACAATAATCAAATATTGATTAGAGTCCACCAAGGGTATCAGAAAGTGATTCCGATCAAAATGATATCAAAATCAGACAATTAAGAACATAAATTATACACAAACGACTTTCAAAGGTTCAAAACCCTTAAACCCCTAAAACTACATAATTCAACAGTTAATTCATTGTCATTTTTGACGAAAATGATATCGCCAAGAACATTTATACCTTAGAAACTCAAATTGATCTTTGAAATGTTCAAACTTAAAGATCGAAAATATTAGAGAGAATTTGAATAGTTTCTTAAAGATGAAGAAAGAAGACGAACAGTGGAATCCTATTCGTTATCTTGTCTTATATAGCAGTGCACGAACCCCTAGGCACAACTTGTACGAATCAGACGATTCGTTTAACTTAAAGTTAGCGAATTAGCCCATTCGCTAACTCAATTCGTTACCTTATGTTAGCGAATCACACTGTGATTCGTTAAATTAAAGATAGCGAATCAAGACATGATTCGTGTCATGATTCGTTAAATATGTATAACGAAGGGATGATTCGTTACAGAGTGCGGAAGCGAATTAGATTAGTGAACCAGAAGCTAGTTCGCTAAAGAATCATCTAGTTCGTTATCCATAAATAACGAATGGGAGTTTAGCGAATTAAACTCTTTTATTTAATATTAAACTCTTTTATTTAATTTTAAAGTAAATAATTAAATGAATGAATAAATTAATGAAATAAATAAAGAATTAAATTAAATCAATAAGTTAAATTATCGAGAAACCCTTATATCCCGACAACCTAATACGTTAATATTGTTTCAGATTACCGAAACTTGACTTAAAGATTTATTTAAGTATATTGTATAAAGAAGACGAAAATAATTTTGATATTTGGTAAAAATTAAAGAATTAAAGAATGTATTTACAGAAGAATATCCAATCCTCTAAAATAGACCATCTTTTTTGTGTTTTTCAATGATTTTATCAAAAGCAGTACATATTTTTGTATATTTGTTGAGTTTGAGCAAAGAATCATATTGACCAAATTGCCCTTCCATCACAGTTTTATAATTCAGCGATATTATGACTGGCGATAAGTCGGTCATTGGTATTGTTGTCCACATAAATCTAATAACACACATTCAAGTATTTTTGTGATATGATTAAATAGTTCAATTAGAGCACAGAATATCAGAAATTATTAGCCTCTAATCTCAGTTCAAGCTTAATTTGATTTTTTGCCAAATCACCCCAACTTGACTTAAACCATTATATTGTTGATCAAAATTTTGATACCAATTGTAGAAATTTTGAGCAATGCATCAAGTTTCCTTTACTGTGAGTGAGTATGCACGAGTCCATCTGTCGGCTTACATACATTGTATCCCCTGGGGTCCGTTTCTTAATGGTATTAAGACGCACGCAAGGGAGGAACAATTGTATGACTAACAGCGGATTTTGATCAAGTCAGTAATTTAAATTGTACGAAGTACAGCGGTGATCAAGTTTAATGACTTTAGGTTTGCTCTAGAAAGCGAGTGAAATATTCATGCATATGAATACCCAGATGGTTAAGCCGCATAAAGACTCACAGTGTCCAGAATCTTAACGCTTGTTATTTGCTTTATTTGATTTTTGGGTGATCAACAAATATAAGGCTTGAGTATGACTGGTTATTACATTTCTGCCATCCTCACCAAGACTTTTGCTAGAGACTAACACCCCTTTCAATTTGGCGTTTCTTTATGTTTATATCACATACTTTACTCTACTGGGTTGTTTTAAGACCTACCAATGCACCAATGCAATTAAGCACACAGTCTTTTAAGCTTACTTTTTGCTGAACTTGGGGTCAAGATAATCAATGTACTATCATGTTCCCTTTTTGCTTCAAAAACTCAAAATTTTGAGGAGCATAAAAAAAATAAAAGATAAATTTAATCGCCCCGGTTAACTTAAGAGAATAAATAAATGGCTAACCATCAATTCACAAGTGAATCATAGGACCAAGACATGCAAGCATGCTTTACAAACTTAAATAACCGACGTAATTTTCAGCGAGAAAATAATCTAAAAATCTTTTTGGATTTTCTCTATACAAACTTTAAAACACAATATTTTTGACTTTTTTAAATTTCTTATAAACAAAATAAACTTCACAATCTTTTTGTATTTTCAGATAGTTCTGTACAAAAACATAAATCACATTCTTTTTGGTTTTTCAAAATTTTAAAATGTTTTTGATTTTTCTAAATTTTAAAGGAAAAACATTAAAGAACAGAAATCACAATATTTTTTGAATTTTGAAAATTTTTTTTTAATGTTTTTGGATTTTATCTATACAAGCTAAAAACACATTCTTTTTGTATTTTCTATACTTTTCACCCCCTAAACTCTGAAACATAAAAAAAATAAGACTAAATCTATAAAGCAATTAAAAGATAATTATCCTAATTTTAGGATCTCAGCAAAGGTCTTCAATCCATTTAAACCAAGCAAAAAAATAAAACGTGTTTTATCAAACGCTTTGGTAAATAGATCGGCTTTTTGAAAATCTGTGTGCACTTTCTCAAGATCAATTAATTTCTTTTCATAACAATCCCGTATAAAATGATATCGAATCTCGATATGTTTGTTTTAGAATGTTGTACGGGATTTTTGGTGATACAAATAGCAGCAGAATTATCAATCAAGATGGGAGTAGTAAGAAACTTCAAACCGTAGTCGCGAAGATGTTGTTGTATCCACAAAACCTGGGAACAACAATTCGAGGCTGCAACATATTCAGCTTCGGCGGTTGAAGTAGAGACCGTTGTCTGCTTCTTACACTGCCAGGAAACAAGCCGGTTTCCTAAGAATTGACATCCTGCAGTCGTTGATTTGAAGTTGATCTTGCATCCTCCATAATCTGAGTCTGAGTAGGTGGTAAAATCGAAAGTATTATCGTTGGGGTACCATAACCCGATGTCAGGATTTCCCCGTAGATATTGCAAAATACGCTTGACCGCTGCCAGGTGAGTCACTCGGGGACTAGCTTGGTACCTAGCACACACACAAACAGCAAACATTATGTCAGGTCGTGAAGCAGTTAAATACATTAGAGAACCAATCATAGCACGATAAAGGGTCGGATCAACCGTATCCTCCAATTCATCCGGTGATAAATTGTGACCCACTGGAAGAGGAGTTGAAGGGATTTTTCTGGCAGTTATCTTGAATCGGCTCAAGACGTCGTTCACATATTTTGTCTGATGAATGAAGATTCCCGTATCAGATTGATGAACCTGCAGCCCTAAAAAGAAATTCATCTCTCCCATCGAGCTCATTTCGAACTTGGTTTGCATGGACTTCTCGAATTCCTTACATAAAGTGTCGTTTGTAGACCCAAATATAATATCATCAACATAAATATGGACTAGAAGAAGATCATCACCAACAGTTTTATGAAATAAAGTGCAGTCAACAGATCCTCGTTTGAAGCCATTATCAGTCAGATGGTCGGCGAGTGTGCCATACCAAGCTCTCGGGGCTTGATGTAGACCATACAGGGCCTTGTTTAAACGGTAAACACGGTCTGGATAATCAGGATCTTCAAAACCAGGTGGTTGTTGAACAAACACTTCCTCATGTAGTTCACAATTGAGAAAAGCACTTTTAACATCCATTTGATAAACCTTGATATTCTTGTAAGCAGCATAAGCCAGGAAGATTCGAATCGACTCTAATCTTGCAACTGGAGCATAAACCTCAGTATAATCAATACCCCCTTGCTGATGAAAACCTTGCACCACTAGACGTGCTTTGTTTCTGACAATCACCCCTCGATCGTCCTTTTTACATTTAAATACCCACTTAGTCGGAATAGCTTTCTTGACTCTAACAGGTTTGTCTATTAAATCCCAAACACCCAATCGTGCAAATTGCTGTAATTCCTCTTGCATAGCTTCTACCCAAGAAGGATCATCAAGTGCCTTACGAGCTGTCGTTGGCTCAACTTGAGATAAAAAGCAATTGAATTTAGCAATATTCACAATTCCCAAAGAGTGTGAATTAGTGTAAGCACACAATACGTTAGTGTCGCTTGACGAAGCAACTTGATGATGTGTACGAACGCCCACATCAAGTTCTCCAATGATATTGTCCTGTGGATGATATCCATAAATCCGAAGAGTAGGATTTTCAGGAACAACAACATTATCAAATAAATTAGTGTAATGTTCACCCAACTCGGGAGATGAAGCATTATCACTATCAAGATCAATAACTTGAATCTCAGCTTGATCATCATCGGAAGAATTAGAAGCACTATCAATAACAACTGGAGGAACAACTTGGGAGTCTTCAGTTGGAGTATCTGGTTGAACTTCAACTGCATTTGAAATAGAAGAGCTTGGAATGTTCAAATGTTCTTCAAAGTATGCTCTAACCAGATCTTCATCGACGTGTTCAGCTGAAGGAGTAAAAGAATTAAATAAACTATCATAATCAAACATCCAGTCTGGACCTTTCCCTTGAGAAGAAGTTGTGTACTTTTGACAATCCACATGGTACCATTCTTCAACACAGCCAGATGTAAAATTAAATACTCTTTTCTTTGGAGACGCATATCCCAAGAAATATCCTTCGATAGCCTTTTCATCAAATTTACCCGATTCCTTCTTCAACATTGTACACGGACACCCAAATGGTTCCAGGTACTTTAAATTAGATTTTCTGTTATTTAATATTTCATAGCTTGACTTCTTGAGTTGCTTTACTGTTAGAACCCGATTAAGTGTATAACAAGCTGTGTTCACTGCTTCATTCCAAAATTGAATAGGAAGCTTTGAATCAGCAAGCATTGTACGTGCAGCTTCAATCAGAGTTCTATTTTTCCTTTCAGCAACACCGTTTTGTTGTGGTACATAAGGTGCACTATACTCTCGGTGAATTCCCTTTTGAATACAAAAGAAATCCAAAATAGTGTTTTTGAATTCAGTACCATTATCACTTCGGATTCTCCTCACCTTTTGTTTATACAGTGATTCTATCTTAGTAATAAGGTTTTGTACCAAAACAGGTGTTTCTTTTGAACTCATAAATAACACCCATGAATATCTTGAATAATCATCCGTCACTACCAGACAATACCAGTCTCCAGAAATACTCGCACGATTCACTGGACCAAACAAATCCATATGAAGTCGTTCAAGAGGAGTATTAATGGAATTCAATAACTTAGAAGGATGTGTCTTCTTCATCTGCTTGCCCTTCTTGCATGCAACACAGTGATCAGATAACTTAAAGTTCTTTAACGAAACACCCTCAACTAAATTATTTGCCATTAAATAATTCATCTTTCTAACATGAATGTGACCCATTCTTCGATGCCATAGAATCGAGTCTTTCTCAGTTGCTTTCGAGACAAAACATGTTTCGATCGATGTTGATATCTTAGAACTCATGTTTAAGACATAAATAACATTTGATCGTGGTGATCGCATGACAACCATGTCCTCGGGAATAATAAAACCCGGTTTCAAGATAAGACACTCTTTGTCAGTAAATATTGTAGTGTACTTTTTATCACAAATCTGAGATACATTCAATAAGTTATGATCAACCTTATCACAATAATTTACTTTTTCAAGTGTAATATGACCATTTGAAACATCACCCTCTTGTGTGATCATGCCTCCAGAATTCCCAGCAAACGCTACGGAACCCCCTTGAATATTTCTTACATTGGTTAATAGGTCGAGATTTCTAGTGATATGACGAGAACATCCGCTATCCATGATCCAGTTTTCACAAGAAATGGTCTTGGATGGACCCTACACATAAACAAAAGTGATTAGTTCAAAAAGGCAGCCCAGACCTCAGTCTTGGGCACCTTTTGGTTTTCTCTTTGATCATTAACTTTAACAGTTTTCAATTGTTGTTCAGCCACTTGTGAATAAGTTACTGGCTTCTTAGACTTTCGTCTTAAGTATGCTGCCTGAACAATGTTTGAATTCCGGTTTTGACATATAGGTTCAGTTGGAATGAATTTTGGTTTCATTTGACCGTGTGTCTCATTGATATGAAACACCTTCCGAGGATTCACATCAGAGAATAAAATATGAGTATCATCAGCATATGACACAGGTCGTTTCAAAATCTCCTTAACCATTGGAATTTGCTTAGATTTGTCTTTGATAAAAGGATGAAGATTTTGAAAGTTCTGTTGATTACAATTCTTCACAACATGACCTTGTTGACCGCATAAAAAACACGTTCTCATGTCCACATAATGATGTTTAGAAGAAATTGGAATAGATGATTGATGATGACTCACATTTTTAGTCATGCTCTTAGCAAACTCATCAGATAATTCAGATTTCTTCTTAAAATAAAAATCTAAATTAGAACTGTTTGAAAAACTTTTTAGTGTATCTGTTCCAGTTGACTTAACAAAGTTAATTTTCTTAGCTTGTTTTAAAAATTGTTTTGCCTTAGTCAATGGATCAGATTGAACTGATGTTTTTGTTTGAGCATACACACGTTCAAGTTCTTGAATTTTTGAAGTTTCATTGACAAAAACACTCTCAATAAGTTCAGGTTTGATAATACTTATTGGAATATCTTGTTCAGTGAACATTGTGTCCATTCCCTTTAACTTAAAATCTCTAGTAGCAGATGGCTTAGAACTAGAAGGATTAATGAAACGCATTAATTCCTCATCAGAAATTTTCGGTTTGACTGACTTCTTTGCCTTCATAGAGTTCATTTTCTTTAAATTTTCCTTTTTCTCTTGAGGTTTGTGTGAACCATACACTGCTTCCTCAAATTCGTGAGGTTCGCACAGAATATGATTAGAACTGGGAATGTTCTTATTCTTGTGTATAATCTCTGGTTCAAACACATCCTCGATAATGACCTCGTCATTGTGTTCAACAAACACCTTTTTGCTTTGGACATGAGATTTTTGAGGAGCAACTTGGGGTTTGACAATTTCAGGTTTAACCATTTTAGGTTTCTCAGAAATCACAGATTCCTTTTGAATCAAATCCTCTTCTTTTCTTGCAAAAGGATTAATTTTATAATCATTATGAAAAGGTGGTGGAATTTCAACAAAACCAATACCTTTCTTAGAATCTTTTTGTTTTCCAGAAACTTCAATAATTTCATTCAATAAAAATGAAGAATTTCGAAATTTACCCAACTTGTTCTTCAACTCAAGAACCTCATTCTCAAGCTTAGTTATCTTAGAACGATGTTTTAAGATTTCCTGAAACTTTTGGTCATTAATGGTCATTTTCACAGATAACTCGGCTTTTAGATCATGATTACTTGTCGACAATGCTTCAATCTTTTCTCGAGATTTCATTTGAGACTCAAGAGATTGTTGATAAGTGTCCTTAAGAGAAGCAATTTCTCTTATAAGATTATCATTTTGATTTTTCAAAGCATCTAACTTAGAGTTGTTAGATTCACAGTCAACACATGATGCTTTAACAAATGAAGTAGAAGAAATAGAATTACTAACCTCATTGATCTTAGCCATGCAAGCAAACATTGATTCAGAAGTCTTGTCGGAAGAATCGTCAGAATCAGATCCAGAATCATTATCTGAAGACATCACACTACCAGTAGCATCTTGACAATCTTCATGTAACCCAAACATAGCCAAATTTTCTTGAACATCATTGCATAGTAGCCGTTGTGACCAATCAGTCCCGTCTGCTAACATTGCTTGTGTTGTAGAAGATGGTTTCTTTTCAGCATCACTTCCTCGTGGTGAAGAAACATTTTGACTTTGACCACGAGGTCCAGTGTATTCTTTTCTTGGTTTGTCACATTCTTTAGCAAAATGCCCGAATTCTTGACAATTATAACACTTCACCTTTAATTTGTCAAAACCCAACTTCTTGTTTAACGCTGGAAGATCTTTTCCAGTTCTTTGCATGAATCTTTTAACTTTACGAACAATCATGGCCATATTCCATTTCAAATCCATGATCTCTAGATCATCCAGATCTATTTGATCATAATCCTCATCAGTTAACTCACTTGTGGCAATTTTACTACTCACCAAGTTTTCATATGAGGACATAAATGCCGTCAGAAAAGCAAAGTTTTGCTCAGCTTCCTTCATATTCACACTAGGTTGTGTAGCAAATGGATTAGTACTAGTAGAACTTCCAGAACCACCGGAATTACCAGCTGAGTAGAAACAAACTTTTGGATCATTAAATATAGCAGATTCTTTTTCACTTGCGGCATGAGTAAGAAAAGCAGTGATTGGTGAGATTGTTGAACTGAGAGGCATACTTCCACTATAGAAAGCCGGATCTTGATTTTCTTTGGAAGATTTTTGACACTTAAGATCATATTCTCTTGCTTCGATCTTTTGTAAAAATTCAAGTACTGTCAAGTCTTCATTCAGAAAATAATCATTTTCTTTCAAAACCATGAGAAATGTTGAGTAGGAACAAGGAAGTACACTCTTGATAGTGTCAATTTTATCTCTTTCAGAAATTTCCATTTTCATCTTGTCCATTTCAGCAATTAAATGACTAAATCTTGTAGTCATCTCTTCAACTGTTTCTCCTTTCAATAAATTAAAGTTTCGAAATTGAAACTTGAGCATCACTTTCTTACTCTCAGCTGTGTTTCCCATGCTTCTCATACGCAGATGTTGAAACAAAGATGCACATCTCTTGATACTTCCAACTTGATGAAAAATATTCTCTGGTAAAGCCATAGTCAAAGTAGAATATGCCTTTATCTCGATTTCTAAAGCTTTCTTCTCTTCTTGTGAGTATTGAGAGACAGCTTTAGGAGTATACCTAATAGTATCATCACCAATCATTGGTGCAACATATACCTCATCAAGACAATATGAGCAGTCAGGATGAACCGAACCCAAATGTGCACGAAACCAAGGTTCCCATTTGGCAAAGTCACTGAACTTCATCAATCTTGGACATTTAGAATGTGAACCTATCTCGGTATCAAGTTGCAACATCTGTTGCATCAACATATTTTGAGATGCCAATGCATACATACCAGCCATATTTGAAAATAAACAAGTGTACAGTTATAGCGAACTACACACTGTGTTTAACGAATCAATGAACAAGGTTGAGCGAACTGTGAATAGTGTAGCGAATTGAGTCTTAATGAATCAAGTCTTAACGAATGAGGTGAGTGTGTTAGCGAATCAAAAGTCAACCTAACGAATTGACCAAGTCAACTTAACGAATTGATCACACGAATTGACCAAGTCAACTTCTAACGAATTGATCAAACGAATTGACCAAGTCAACTTATAACGAATTGATCAAACGAATTGACCAAGTCAACTTAACGAATTGATCAAACGAATTATAACGAATCATGACACGAATCAAATAATAATCAGTAACGAATCGCCAAAATAAACTTAGTGAATAAGCTAACGAATCAGCTATAGTTGATAACGAATCAACACTATAGCGAATTATACTATAACGAATCAGGTTGTTACAACCGTTTGTAACAAACTTGATTCCTTTCTGCCACGTGGCAAAAAGTTGTTAGAGCACAAATTCCAAGACAAACACGTGTCAAACGAATCGGTTATCTAGTTAACGAACTAGATGACACGAATTGATTAACTCACACGAATCAGTTAGCGAACTAATAGCGAATCAAGTTAAAAACATAACGAATCGCCTGGAACTTTATAGCGAATTGCATTCATCTTCATATCTTCAAACCTTCAACGTGTTTTTCCAGATTTATGAAGATCAAACCCAGATCAAACCCAGAAACTTATCGATTCCAGATTAGTAATACTCACTCATTTCTTAACCAAACTTAACAAGTATTATACCAAAATGCTCGTAATCGCAAAGCGAATTCAGCTCAACACATCTCGTAACCGATTATCACAATACACTAACCAATTTCGACCAAAACCAATCCCCTGTTTACGGACTTAAACCGAAAACACAATAAACATCACAAACCCAATCTATAATCCAATTCTACTCAATTGAATCTTATCAAAACCTTAACCATCACAAATTCAATCTAATTCATCCAGAATTCAATCAAATCAACAACGAATTAAATCAAACTCGAACACAAACAGAAAACTCAATAATAATAACAATTAGTACACCAAATCAAGCGTAAAGAGCACCGAAAGCTCTGATACCACTTGTTTGATCCCGTACTTGAACAATAACCAACAATCAATAACGATTAACACAGATCTCAGATCTGTCAGTTATAATATTATAGATCTATCTCATAATCTACCTTGATTCGGTGTTATACGTATGTATATATATTAAATAAGTTTAACATGAAGCTTGAGAGAGAGTATAAACTTTAAACTTTTCTGAATAATATTAGTTCTCTCAAAACTTCAACTCCTTACAAGTGAACAGTGGTTCACTATTTATAGAAGACGATCTGGTTCGCTAACATCCCCTAGCGAACCAGCATCCCCTTCGTTAAATAAATTAACTTAACGAACCACCACCTGATTCGTTAACATCCCCTAACGAATCAGGAGGAAATACATTATAATGTCCTAGTTCGCTAACATTCCTAGCGAACTAGACTTAACCTTAACGAACTAGTCTTAGTTCGCTAACATTCCTAGCGAACTAGACTCAAACATAACGAATTAGTCTAAATAAACATTAAATATTAAATTAAAATATCAAATAAACATTAATGATAATTACAAAGACTCTAGACGCAAAACCGTGTACTAACACAATTAACCAGTTAAAATTTTTTATACTGCAATTCCAGGTATGTTAATGTTTTTCGTAGGATATCTAATTATTTATAAGGTATGTTTGTTCTTGATTAAAATGTAAACGGTTTTTTTCGAAAGGTCTTTAGAAATGTCAAAATTGAACTGAATATGTGATTATACTGTAAGTTTGACTGACGAAAATGAAATACTTGGTATAGTTTTGATGATATTTGATCTTAAATTCTAAAATTTAGATTGTTTAGTCAACATTGTTGAAAAAGTCAAAATTGAAAATGTTGTGGAAAAATCTTTGAAATATCAGTATATTATTGTTATATCAGTCTTTGTGTTACCGATTCGTGTTTCATATTACAGATAATGATGTCTGATTCTAAAGATGAAGAGGTTTCGGTAGTTGATGAAGATGATGATATATCAAGGATTTAGAAGGAAAGGACGAAAAGGATTGTCACAAGATTATATTTCATATCTAATACCCAAATGATAGTGGAATTGTTCTCATATTACAATTTGTCCAAGTATATGATATAAAATCGGAATCTAAGATGTTGTTCTTTTGAATATTTTATTCACCATCAATATAATGGATTCGACCAAGGTCAACAGAGTGAATCTTCAGATGGTTGGGGTGATGTCAAGCAGCCATTGGTAATCTGATAGATCCAAATTTTGAAGTTTATATGACCAAGGTCTAGTATATTGACAAGTTATATAAATTTTGCAAAGGTTTTTGAGATGACAGAGTGAAGTTTATCAAGATCTAGCATCATCCAAGGGTGTTAGTACATAATGTCTAATGCTAGGATCTTGTATTTTGTATTATGTAATAGGCTTAAATGTTAATGAACGTATATGTTGATAACCAATGTATAAGTACTTATACGGATACTATGTCATATCCTCCGGATAAGTCTTATCCGTTGGATATGACATGCTTATAAATACTAAGCATATCCGTTCATTCTAGGTTGTTGATTATGGTACTCATTTGATCTGTCATATCCTTTGTACTGTTGAAACTTAAAGTGTAATATAAAGTATATTAGAAAGTGAAATCTTATTGTGTTCTTTATCTCACAATGTTTTCCGCACATTGTGTTATATAGTAAATTGTTTACTCGGTGTTTCGATCCGTACACGTTATAGGACTTTCATACAATAGCAACTGTTAAACTTGTGTGCTATCAATTATGTGCCTAACTTGCTACTTGTTAATTTGTTTATTTGAACGCATTCGGAGAGGTCCATTATATTCACATATTAGTATGATCATACGACTGTCGTAGTTTTCGGCGTCCGATCGCATGACAATGGTTTCACCGACAACTCAATTATGGTAACCTACGCCCGATTCGCATGGCAACGGTTTAGCCCACTCATCATTAATTGCTTATAATATTGCATGCTTTGGCTTGATTGTATATCTCATAAGGACAGTTTGCTCATTTTCTCATATTATATTATATTGAATTAACTGTTATTTTACTCACTCGACCTTGTGTTGACAAATCTATTTCTATTTTATACGCATATGCAGGTTTTATATTGCTTTGATTGCAAGATTGGTGAAGCACTTAGGGATGATTATGCTAGAAGAATTAATCAATATTTATCTGAATTTTAAATTTGTGTTCTTATTGTTGCTTTTATTTCAAGATTTTGTATTTGAATTATTTGGAATATTTAATTGGATTTAATAGAAATTGTCACTTTTGATTATTGCATGATAGTACCTTGAGAGCTATGAACAATCAATTCGCGCCCCGACATTTCCGCGTTAGGTTGGAGTGTGACAATAAATGTTATTGTGTAGTCATACATTTTACAATAATAAAGCAGGATTAAAAATGCCTTTGATCTTAAATTTGACACATTGCTTGTGTAAGTTCATTTCACCACACATATTTGTCACGGTTTCAACTTATATTATGTTAAAATCGGGGCAGCAAAATGACTTTTGAATATTGAAAACCATCGAGATAAAGACTTGTATCATAACTACAAATTGTTTTTTTAGCTTTTCTAACCACATCGGAGGTGTGGTTAGAAAACCGCCCTAACCATCACTTATAGGTCTATCCGTGGCTTATAGGTGTTTTCTAAAAGGACGTGTTTTTTTTTGTCTTTTGTCTAACCGTGGATTATAGCTCTATATGTGGCATATGTGTTTTTTAAAAAGACGTGTTTTTTTGTCTTTTTGTGTTTGAAGTATATTTTTGTTTTAATTTAGTTTTATATATTTTTATTATTGTTTTTTATATTGTTGTTTGTTGTACTCTTTCTGTCCCGTGTCTTAGTTTGAAAAACACAAAGTTTAAGGTACATTAAATTATTGTTATTTTTTTTGCTTACCTAATGACAATAATGTCATTGGAAATTGGGTCCATAGATATTGTTTATTAATGTTAGTTGTGTATGTTTAAAGGTAAACATGAAAATTGACTAATAATTTTGAAAGTGAACATTTGTAATGGGACAAATAAAAAAGAAAATGTGAAAACTTTTAATGGGACGGAGGGATTATTAAATTTTATTTTTTGTTGATCTTCTTTATCAAGAATTATAAAAATAATAACAAAACAATATAAATAAACGATATGTATATACACACACACACACACAAACACACACAACCATTACAACAAATTTGTACAAATAATAAAATGGTGTTTGGGATTCCTTATTTTACCTCCTTATAACTTTTCATTAAGTTAATAAGTTACAAAAGTGTAACTTATGAAACTTTTCCTCTCACAATATAAACAATTCCAAACACCTTATTACATTTTAAAAAGTTAATAAGTTATAACTTGATAAAAATAAGCAATCCCAAACACCCCCTAACAAAATGTAGAAATCTATCTAAACAGCGTCACTAGCGTGCTAACAGGCGATGCTTAAATCTTAGGATTATGTGACGATAAAAAACACAAAAACCACCACCACGTTCTGACCATGAAGCGAGCATATCGAGCATTAGGCATGGTCGCGAGGACAACGACGACATTGTACAATAAAAAAACACAAAAACCACCACCATTACAAAGAGTTTGTATTTATAATAACAAAATGTAGAAATATATATAAATGACAACGTCATCAGCGCGTTAACAGACGATGATTAAATCTTAGGATTTATGTGACAATAAAAAACACAAAAAACCACCACCACGTTCTAACCATGAAGCCAGCACACAAGGCGTCAAGCGTGGCCGCGAGGACGACGATAGACCGGGATTCATATGTAGGTTTGATAGCAACGATAACATTCGTGACACTGCCATTAAGATAGATTTTTGTTATTATTTGTACAAACCCGTTGTAATGGTTGTGTGTATGTATATATATCGTTTATTTACATTGTTTCGTTATAATTTTTATAATTGTTGATAAAGAAAATCAACAAAAAAAAGTCTTTTTTTTAATAAAACAACATAAAAAACAAGAATTAACATAAATAAAGTAAAATAAAATTAAACACAAAAAGACAAAAAAACGTCTTTTTAAAAAATACCCTTATATGCCACAGATAGCATTATCCATGGCATATAAGAGGGTGTAAGGTGTGGTTAGTAAGACCTTTTTTTTCTCTGTCTATGACTTTTGACCTTTTGTTTTTACAGTTGCTTTTTTTGCATACAACTTTATCTTACATTTGCTTTTTTGCATACAACTTTATCAATTTCAACTCATAGAGTAGGAATCTTACCCATGAAGCTGCAAAATCTTATGGTTAGACTTTTGAATTGATTTTTTTTATATTTGGATTTTAGAAAGTTATTTCTCAATAACTCTTTAAACAAAAACATTTGAATTCTGTATTTCGATATCAAAATCATTTTAAATGTAAACAAAATGTTCGTTAAAAATTCGAATTCTATAATTTGATATTAGTAGCATACCTCCAATTAGAACATGACCTAAATTGGTTAAATTTGAATAGCTAATTAGTTGGTCTCTGCAATAAATAGAAAACAGTTTCAAACCATTAATGTTTACATTGTAAAACCCTAATTTTACGAATTTACCTGATTTGCTGAACCTGAACTATTCTCGTCGGAATATTGGTTCCACGGCTGGAACCAAAATCGCCGCTCTCACTGACTATCTTCAACGGTTCCACCACCGCCCTTGCGTGTTCTATATGGAAATTAACACAATAAAAGTAAGGTAACCACCACAAGGGATATAGGAACACCGTCTAATTTCAGCAAAATATGAACCTATATGCTTGTTGTTCTTCTATTTCAAGAAGCCGGAAGGGATTTTCATAAGCAAATTTGAGAGATCTTAGACTTTTTCACAATTGAGAATCTATGGAGGATGAAGAATGAAGTTTGATGATGAATTGTAAGACATGAAGGATGAATAGACGGTTTACAATGAGTGGTTCTAATTACGCATAAAAATCTATGAATGAACGTTGAAGGAGGATGATAGAATTAGGGTTTAGAAGAATGTTTTACAAAATTTGAATTTTTAATGGGTAGGAGAAAGAGAAAGCAGATCAGATTTATGTGTGTGGAGTATGTAATACCAAAATGCTTTCAAAAGAAGCTATGTAAACCTTTCAAAAGAAGCTTTGCGTATAACTAAGTTTTCAAAATACCCGGTTTTATAGAATACGTATAACTAAGTTTTCAAAATAACTAATGAACGAGTAAAATAGTTATTAGAAATATAATACAAATATCTTTTAGTAACAATTGATAATAAATAATAAATGTGATAAATAAATATTGTGATGAAAGCCATGTTCTCGTGTAAATGGATCAAAAATAATATAATAATAATAATAATAACAGTACGTATAAGTATAATAATCAAGTTTTTAATATATGTTTGTATGTGATAGAATTTATCCATAAAGGAATATAATAATTCTTTTTAGGACTCGGCTTGATGTGCACGTAAAGTATAAATTATCCACAAACAATATATATTTAATTTTTATATAGTAAGCCGACTCATTCACATTTTCCATTAGGATTTCAAATTATATTCTAATTCGTTAACTCATTTTCTATAATTCGAGCCTAATTCGTTGGCTAATTCGTTATCAATTCACTGTCTAATTCGTTACCAAATCCTCCTTCATTCGCTATAACGAATGGCCTAGTTCGTTATCTCAATTATAACGAATTGAGTCTGATTCGCTAACTGATTCGTTACCTTATCTTCATCTGATTCATTACCCAGACACAGCTTAATTCGTTATCTGAATTATGACGAATGGTGAGTAACGAATCGCTTGATTCGTTATTTAAATCATAACGAACTGGGTAGCTAATTCGTTATCTTGACAGAACGAATGGGTCGAGTAACGAACTACCTGATTCGTTATCTTAATTATAACAAATCATCTAGTTCTTATCCAGACTTTGACTCAAAATCGTCAAGAACAATAACAGTCAACGTATCTTAGATCTGCAATTAAACCTTCAATTCTTAACGAAATATCATGATTTTGGTATCATTGGAATCGCCTATGCAGCACCTACAAACCCTAACCATCAAATCGGCCAAACATCTATGTTTAAGGGGTGCGATTTGTGCATCTAGTTATGGGTTATATTATGTTAACAATTAACCTATCAAATGCTAATCAAATTCAGTACGGTTTGTTTCATTAGATTCGTTTAAATCATACTAACACAGATCTATGATTTCCCAAACCAAACCAAACCTATATGAACGATTTCTAAATATAAACGTACCTTAAATGAGTCGTTCTACAAACACGAGCTGGTTATGATGTTTAGGTTTAACACGACGATCTAGCACCAACAAGCTAGGGTTTTCAACTATGAATCTAGGCTCGGGTTAAAGGATGGTGTGTGTGTTTCTCAAGGTGTAGGCTATGGTGTAGATTTTGGATAAAAATGGAAAGGATTAGGGTTTAAGGGGTATTTATAATCCCTTAAGCCCATGGACCTAAAGCCCATCTTTCCCTTTTGGTCCATAATTAATTCCATCTAAAAGCCTACTTATCCTATCATATTTTATTATTATTATTATTAACCGAACGGAAAATTTGGGATGTTACAATGTTTATACCTGTAATAAAAGCGTCAAAACACTCTAAGGAAGGCAAGCGTAGTATATATGATTTCGGTAATCACTATCGCCAAAAGAAACGAGTTAAAGGAAATTCCGGTAGTATCTAAATACTTTGACGTCTTTCCAGAAGATCTACCTAGACAACCACCTGATCATGAAGGAGAGTTTAAATACATGTAACCACGTCAACTGCTAAAACACCATATCTATTAGCACCAACAAAAATATTATAATTTAAGAAGCAATTAGATGAGGAACTAGACAAGGTTTCATACGACCAAGTTCATCACCGCAAAAAAAAAAACAAAACAAAACAAAAAAAACCGGTGTTAATTGTCACCGGTTTTTTTTTGTTTTTTTTTGTCACCGCAAAAAACCGGTGTTAAACAAAACAAAAGAAAAAAAAGATCGATACGTATATGTCCAAATTATAGAGAATCGAGTTTGGTCACAACTAAGAATCGGTATCTACTACCAAGAATTGATGATCTATTTCAAAGAGCTCGATATTTGGCAAAATCGTTTACACTCAGGATACCACCAACTAAAAGTACAAGAAGAAGATATTCCTAAGACTGTTTTCAGAACGAGATATCATCACTACGAGTTTACAGTAATGCCATGGGTCTAACTCATGCACCCGCCACAGTTATGGACATGATATATAGGATAAGTTTATAATCATGGACGATATACTTAATTATTCCAAAATAGTAAGGACCATGCCAAACTTAGTGATACACTCTTAACACTACTGAGAAAATAGAAACTTTATGATAAAATTCTCAAAGTGTGAGTTTTGATTACAAGTACAATTTTTAGGCTACTTGATTTACTATTTGGAGTTTACACATACTGAATCGGATAGAGTGAGAGACTGTCTTCGTCTGTCCGTTAAGCTTTTGACGAACAAAAGGACGGTTCATAAACACTCTATCAAACGAAAACTCATTTAAGTCCATTAAGAAATTGAGTTTGCCAGTGCCTGTCCGTTAATATTTTAAATGAATGTTAATGGACAAACATACAACAATGGCATTAATGGACAAACGGCCATACGAACATTAATCGACAACGGACACTAATAAACGGTTACATATTAATTCCAAACCTAAATCCAAAACAACTTTAACTACAAATTTGGAATTGCATCATATAATATCCAAATATACTTAACACTTAATGTATTAACATAAAGTGGATCACACTATAAGAGACATCTAACATACAAAAGTGTGATTGATAACACTGGAAATTCCACAATTAATACTGGATAGATCTAAAACTTACAATACCGAACGGACATTACCGAACATAATCGGACGAACGTTACTGTACGTTCACGAACACTATCGAACGGACTTGGCCCTTGTCTATGTTTGTCCGTTAAGCTTCCCGAGCGAATTTTTTTTCATGCCCCCTTATTAAACGGTCGAACATAAACGTACTTCTTGCCAAAACAAACGACCGAACATTCGCCAGAATTCGTGTTCGCTTACAACCCTATTATGAGGTCTTTATGAGGCTCCTGCCAAAGTAAAAGCTATCGCTACATGAGAAATTCCTAAAACTTCAACAAAAATTCAAAGTTTTTAGGATTTATAGGATATTATAAACGCTTCATATGTGAAATCTAAGAAAGAAAAGGCTTTTGTAACTTGAAAACAAAAGTTTGCATTACGAGAAGAAACTTTGAGAACTTCACAATTTGTTGTGATCACGATTTGGATGTGTGTTAATGCTACATGAAAAAAAAACAAAATAAAATAAAATAATTGCTTATACATTAAGACAACTAAAAAGAATGAAAAATGAAGAGAATTACGCAACGCATTGTGAACGTTAATTTTGTCTTAAAGATCTAGAGACATTATCTATATGATGGTAAATTTGAAATGCATTTTTGGCAAAAGAAGCTTAACATGACGCAACGACGCTAGATGGAAAATTTTTAGCAAGTATAATTATAAGATTCAGTATCATGAAGGTAAACCTAATGTAGTAGCAGATGCTTTAAGCCGTAAGCACCATAAGAAATAAAAAAGAGTATGTGCTCTCAGATTAAATCTGCAAATTGATTTAATATAGCAAGTAAGAAGCATTCATAAAGCAGCTATTACTGATGATACTGAAATATTAAATGGAATGATAAAGGAATTGGAAAGAGAGAATATTGGAATTTGGAAATTCTAGAAAAGAAGAATCTGAATACTTATTCAAGGAAATTTACGAGAAACGATTCTCGAAAAAGTAAATACACAATGCATTCTGAAAGTAATAAGATATATCAAGTGGAATACATGACACATTTCAGGTGTCAAATTTAAGAAATGTTTGGTAGACAAAAACTAGTAAGAATAAGAAATGATAGCATCTTAAGATTTGACAATTGAATACGGTTCCTAGTTTTAGCGGAAAATAAGATATGATATTAGATGAAGCCCATAAATTTAAGCACATAGTACACCCTTGTAGAGATAAAATGTATAAGGATTTAAGAAACGATTATTGGTTGGGAATAAAAAGATCTATCGCAAGACATGTAGAAATGCCTTACATGCCTAAAAGTCAATTTGGAGCATTGGAAACCATCTAGTTACCTACATAAATTCCCAAGATCGAGTCATGTACACAATGCTATTTATATGGTCATGTACACAATGCTATTTAGGTGATGATCGTTAGGCTTACCAAATCAGCATATTTTCTTCCTATCTGCTAGGACGACGACGACTACTACTACTACCACTACCACTACCACTACCACTACCACTACCACTACCACTACCACTACCACTACTACTACTAATAATAATAATAATAATAATAATAATAATAATAATAATAATAATAATAAAATTAGCCAAATTATATTAAAGAGATAGTAGTTTCACCTCGAGAGTTTTAGCAAAATTTTAGATGAAGTTAGGAACTGAATAAATTTGAGCACAGCATACCATTCCCTGATTGACAGTTATAGTTGAATGAACTATCCAAACAGTAGAGGCCATACTTTGTTTTAGCATAACCGACTTTGGTGGTAGTTTTGGAACGACCATCTACCATTGTTTTAATTCTCATACAATACGAATTACCGCATCAACATTAAGGCATCACCCTATGGGGCGACCGTTATATGGGAAGGAAATGTAGAACTCCGGCCTGATTGGACGTTCTAAGCAAAAGTAAGTTATATGGACCTAAGATCTTCTAGTAACAACTAACATTATAAAGAATATTAAAAGAAGCATGTAAAGCGCACATTATCGCTAAAATAGTTATGTAGATCAAAGGCGTAAACCCTTAGATTTTCAAGTAAGGGATAAAATGATGGTAAATGTATCACCTTTAAAATGAGTAATACGACTTGGAAAGAAAAGAAAACTCAAACCCCGATATATTGGACCGTTTGAGAAAATGGTCAGAGTTTGGCCATTGGCATACCGAGTAACACTTCTTGAAAGGTTAAGAAAGATACATGATACATTTCATGTGTCTAACCTGAAAAGTGCTTAATATATAAAGCACAATATATACCCCGTGAGAATATACATGTAAATATATAAAAAGTTAAATTACGTCAATGAACCATTGCCAATCGAGAATTAAAAAACACGAAAGTCTCATAATAAAGAATTTTATCTAGTAAAGTAAAGTGAAATGCACAACACGGCCCTCACATAACAAGGAAACTTGAGGACGAGATGAAGGAAAAGTACCCTCAACTGTTTAAATAAAAGGAATTTTATCTAGTAAATTTGGGGAGAATTGTAACACTCGGTTTTATAGAATACGTATAACTAAGTTTTCAAAATAACTAACGAACAAGTATAATAGTTATTACAAATATAATACAAATATCTTTTAATAACAATTGGTAATAAATAATAAATGTGATAAATAAATATTGTGATGAAAGCCATGTGCTCGTGTAAATGGATCAAAAATAATAAAATAATAATAATAATAAGAGTACGTATAAGTATAATAATCAAGTTTTTAATATATGTTTGTATGTGATAGAATTTATCCATAAAGGAATATAATAATTCTTTTTAGGATTCGGCTTGATTTGCACGTAAAGTATAAATTATCCACAAACAATATATTTAATTTTTATATAGTAACCCGACTCATTCACACACACACACATATATATATGTGTGCAAGTTAGTTTTAAAATACAAACACTCTTTCATCTATCTCGCAATAGTAGGAGGTACGTCTTTAGATTTGTTTTTCTTTGTTTATTTATAATATAAATTTAATATAAAATATAATATTAATTAGTTTAATTTATAAACATTTTATAATATTAGAGTGGGGCTTAGGTTATAGCCAAGGTAGGCGTTGAGTAACTCGACCATGGTTTAGGCATGGACTGATCACCCATGTTTATACTAGGTCAGGTTGTTCAAAGCCGATCACGGTTATGACTAGTCATGCATGAACATCACTTAATCTCAGGTTACCTTAACGTGTAACAGGATTAAAGGACAATACCTGATATATTTGTATTGGTATAATACCTCGAGTAGCTACAGCGATACCTTGTCCGATTGATCGAGACTTTAGTACACGAATCCAAAGTTCGGCCTGAACACGGCGAGACTTTGTGCCATCGTGTAAAGTTTTTGATCTCGTGATTGTCGTTAAAGCTTATCGTTTTATACTAATACAAGTATGTACTACACTAGGTGCTTAATACCAGGAAGCTCATAAACAGTAAACTTGCAAGGTGAGACATTCAAGTTTTTGTACCACTCACATTTGTGTGAGACAACTGTTTTTCCGACACTGTCATGATGATTTCAAAACCTATAAAACTCATGGCAGATGGTCTAAATGTTTTCAAATATATTTTTAAAGTATTTCAAATACATTACAGTGATTAAGTCTCTGTATACTTACGGGATGGTTACTACTGGTATTGTGGGGTTTTGTATTGTTGGTGCATTTTGTGACCGTCACTATGCAATTCAGACCAGCGGAGACGCCATAGGTGAAGTTAGAACAACTTCGCCTTAGGCGAAGTTAGAACAACTTCGCCAACGGGGAAGTTAGGACAACTTCACCTTAGGCGAAGTTATCACAACTTCGCCATAGGCGAAGTTATGAACAACTTCGCCTACTGACGCCTACTGAAGTTTATATATATATATATATATGTGTGTGGTGTTTAGGGTTAGTAATCCAGAAATTAGTGTGTGTTTTGAGCAGTTTGTTTGTTTAGAGAGAGTAAGAGACAAGGAGAGTCGTGTGAGACGACCCGAGGTAGAGCTCACCTCGGGTCAGTCGTGTTTTCTGTTTGGTTACGGTATGTAATGTGTTTTGATTATTATATAAGAATCTGCAGATTTGATTATCCTGTTCTTGTCTTTGTTCGTGTATTTGTTCGTGTACATGTTTGTGTTCTTCATCTTTACACCAATAAACGAGTCTAGGAGGATTCCGCACTCCTAGACCTCGTGCGGATCTCGTATCGATCGGCGACGCCCCGGGAGGACCTACATGTATACAAGGCTTGCCTACTGGGCTATTACACGTTACTTATTGGACAAGTGTTAGCCAATAAGTAATATGACCACAGTCATAGATACGGTCGAGTGACAAGTGCCTTTCGGTAATTTGTAAGCAGGCAGATGTAAAAACATCTTAATGCTGTGAATTTAAAAATGTGTCATTTACAAATGAATGTACTCACCAGTATTTCCTGCTGATCAAATATTTTTAAAACATGTTTTAGGTGAGATATTAAAGACAAAAGGAATGATGCATGCGGGCCTTCCAGCTTAACTAAGTGGCTTATCAACAGAATAAAAAAACGTGTTTTGTAAATTAGGATTATCCCTATAAAACATTTGCACGTATAAATATGAATTTTATCCAAGATTATGAAATAAAAATCATGGTGTTTTACTGTTGGTGCATGATGTCGGTAGTTCAGTGTCTAGTGTCTGTAATCGTGTTTGTAATGTTTTATGTTTTGTATAAGCGAAGTTGCTAACAAGTTCGCTGATATGGGCGAACTTGTTAGACAAGCGAAGTTAGTGACAACTTCGCCTGAACATGCCAGGCGAAGTTGTCGTGATTATATAAGCCATCTGTTACGGCTTATTCGAAATTAATCAATCAGTTAATAGATTACGAGTTTGTGTATTCGAGAGAGAGAGTCTGTAATCAAGTGATCTTCGTATCACGTGTTTAAGGTTGGTATACAACGTGTTTGATTATCGTATCGTGTGTTAATCGTATTGTTTTCTATACTCGTAACGTCTTACGTAGGGATTCCGCACCTGCGTAGTACGCGATATCTCGTGTAGATCCGGCTGGGAACCTACAATTGGTATCAGAGCATTTGCTCGATTGTGTGGTTCGGGATTATCACGCGGGTATAGAAATCGTTCCGTTCGACTATTCGCGGGACGAGTTTTCTGAGTTTTTGTGTCATACTCATCTCCTACAAGCTTAAACAACCCATAACACCTTCACAAACCTCGAAAAACCCAAAAATCTAATCTGCAGAAACTTCGTGTTCATCAGGCGAAGTTGCCGTCACTGTTACTAGGGTTTCGGCGAAGATATAAGGTTAAGCGAAGTTATCCACAACTTCGCCTACCTCTTCAAGTTCGCTTACCTTAAGCGAAGTTACCCACAACTTCGCCTACCTCCCAAGTTAGCTCAACTTAAGCGAAGTTATTCTCAACTTCGCCAATCCGGCGAATTTAAAAAAGTGAGCGACGTTACAAATTCACGCGAAGTTAAGCTTTAAGCGAAGTTATCCACAACTTCGCCTACAGTGCTGTTTGAAAATAAAATTTTTGATTTTCGGATTTCTTTGAGTTTTGAGAAAGATGTCTTCGATAAACATTACTGAACTAGTAAAGATGGAAGTAGAAGCAGGTTCGGCTACAAAGGCACCTAAGATGCTCAAGAAAACTGATTATGTAGCGTGGAAAGATCGTTTTGAACAATATGTCAAGTATCAAGATGCGAAGATGTGGGTATGCATACAAGATGGTTACATTCCACCTACTACTGAGTATGAAGGTCGTGATCAGATCAAGAAGTACAAAGAGATGGAAGATGAAGAGAAGAAAATGTATGAAGCCGAAAGCAAAGCTCATGCAGCAATTACAATGGCTCTTCCACAAGAGATTCTGCACACTTTCAGAAAGTATAAGACTGCTAGAGAGCTTTGGGAAGCTCTTGAAAACCGTTTTGAGGGCAATGTGGGAATTCGTGCTTCGAAGATTAAACTTCTAAAAACCCAATTCTCGGTCTTCAAGTATCTGAAAAATGAATCACTTGATGATATCATCACTAGATATTATCATCTGATGACTGAACTCAGCAACTATTCAATCGCATACAAAGAAGATGAGATTGTTGAGAAGCTTCTTGATGCTCTCCCACCAAAATGGGAGATGTATACAGTGTTGATGAGAGAAGATAAAGACTTTGCTGACTATGACCTGGAGACAGCAGTTAACAAGCTAAGAACGTTTGAACTGAACATGGTACGAAAGGAGACACCTACCGATCAGGTTCAAGATCCGGGTATGTATGGTGCAAAGGTTAACTCTGGATCAAGTTCGAAAACTGAATCATCTGCTTATTACTCTAAGGGAGAGTCAGGCGCGAGCTCAACACATGAGGGACATGTATCTCTCAACATGAACGGTGATGTGTGCTATGTAGCTGGAGGGTCAAATGCTTCTCAACCTCAAGTGACCAAGAGTAGTTATTCTCCAAGTGTTTCAAACAACAACTACTCGAAGATGCCCATGAGTGTCAAATCTGCTGAACAACAGTTTGCTCTCTGTGCATCTTTTATTGCTTCGTATGAGAACTACATTCAGGGTAAGATCGTTGATCCTGCAGTTTTGGATGAAGACTATGACCAGATCGATGCTGATGATCTGGAGGAGATGGATCTGCAGTGGCAGATGGCTATGATTGTCAGAAGGGTGAAGAGGTTCATGAAGAAGACTGGCAGGAAGTTTGTCGGAGAGAGGCCAGGGTTTGATAAGACGAAGGTTCGCTGCTACAACTGTCAGCAGAATGGCCACTTTGCAAAAGAATGCAAGAATGAACGTGTAGAACGCAGTCAGAACAGATCTACACAGCAAAGTGGTAGTGGTAATGACTATAGAGCCATGATTTCCAGACAGAACGAGGAGTACAACTGGAATCTGCATGTTGAAGAAGTATTTGAACAGGCCAACTTGGCAAACATCGAAAATGCAGATAGTGAGAAGGGAACTGGCGAAAATGAAGCCTACATGGCAGATGTAGCAGACCAGCTCTCCGAGGTAAGTACCGAACTCCCTTGTATTAAGTGTGAACATCTGTCTGAACAACTGACAACTCTAACTGATCAGTTTGTTAGTTTGGATGCGCAATATAAAACTTTAAAAGAAGATCATCATTTCACTAAAGCTAGAGAAAATAGTTACAAAGTAAAAATTAAAGCTAGTGAAACAGATATTAAAAGTCTTAAAGCAAAGCTTGCTGAAAAAATTAAAATGATTGATCTTAGCTATGAGGTTCTAGAAGAAAAAACCAAACTAATAGCTGAAAGAGAAAAACAGATAGCTGATCACCAGGTAAAAGTGGTGGAACTTAACAGGAAACTGGAGCAATTCAGAAATTCCTCCGCTATACTTGATCACCTCGTTAGTGATCAAGGTTCCCCAAAAAGGGGAGGAATTGGTTATCATGAAGTTCCACCACCTTTCAATCATAATTACACTTATAACCCTAGTAATCAGAAATCTGTCGATGTTGACTATGGTCAGACAGTTCCAGTTCCAGTTACTACTAAAGAACAAGAAGTTAGTAAGCCTGTCGCAAGTTTTAAGATTTCTGCTCCGAGTCCTGTCTCATCTAACTCGGACAAATCCTCTGAGTCGAGTGAGACAAATCAAGAGGAAGTGTTACCAAAGAGTGGAGAGAAAAAGAAAACATCTGAAAAGAAGTCTCCACTAAACCCGTATGTCCCACCATATGTGAGACAAACGGGCAGTAATACAGCCTCAACATCTAAGACAACTTTTGATAAGAAAGTTGAAAACATGTGTTGTTTTAGATGTAATCAACAAGGACATCTTGTTGCTGATTGTCATCTGAAGCAAAAATTCATAGGTGTAAGGCCTTTAAAATCTGAGAAAAGAGCTAACAGTAATCAATTTAATGATAAAACTAAAAACCCATCGAATTTCAGAAAATGGACTAATCCAGGTTTTCAAATAAATAGATCTCAGTTTTTCACCTGTAACACCCAAACCATAACTAATAATTCATTTAATTCAAGACGGTTTGGATGGCCTCATAGACAATCCACAAAAAGGTATCCTGTTAGGACTCACAGAAATGATTATGATACTAACTTTGGACAGCCAAGGTACGGGATGTATCGACCCAAGACCAAGAGGTCTTGGGTCCCAAGATTCTAATAATCTGCTTTAATCGTGCAGGAACAGTTGAACAGGGCTGCCAACAATCAATGGGTTGTGGATAGCGGCTGTTCCCGGCACATGACGGGTAACAAGAAATTGTTACAAGACTGGAAACCTGTTCAAGGTGGTAGAGTGAGTTTCGCAGGAGAGAGCGGTGGAAAGATCACAGGAATTGGGACTGTGACTAACGGGAAGATGACGCTAGAGAAAGTTAACTTTGTTGAAGAACTGAAGCACAATCTGCTGAGTGTTTCGCAGATCTGTGACAAGAATTATACCGTGCATTTCACGAAGAATGAGGCGATAGTGTTGTATCCTGGTTTTAAGATACCAGAGGACTGGATTGTTATGAAGGCTCCAAGAGTGAAGAATACGTATATCATGGATATGAGGTCTACTGAAATGGCCACTGAAGAATCGTGTCTTTTGTCGAAAGCGACTGAATCAGAGTCCGAATTATGGCGTAGGAGAATGGGGCACATTCATCTTCGTAAGATGAACTACCTTGTCAAAAATGGGCTTGTGTTGGGGGTTCCCTTGAAGAATTTCAACTTCGAAGACAAATTCTTATCATGTAAGAAGGGAAAGGAACACAAGAAATCCCATCACACCAAGAAGGTCAACTCAATAGTCAGTACCCTAGAACTACTTCACATGGATCTCTTTGGTCCAGTGAATGTAAAAAGTCTAGGGGGAACATCGTACTGTTTGGTGATTACTGATGATTTTTCTCGATACTCGTGGGTATATTTCCTGAAGTCGAAGGATGAAACTGTTCAGATGGTAATAAATTTGATTACCAAAGTTGAGAACATTATGGGAAAAAGAGTTAAATACATCAGGAGTGACAATGGGACTGAGTTCAAGAACTATCAGATGGAGATCTTCTGCCTACAGAAGGGGATTGAACACCAATACAGCGCACCGTATACTCCGCAACAAAATGGAGTGGCTGAGAGGAAGAACAGGACTTTGATTGAAGGAGCCAGGACCATGCTGGCTGATTCAAAACTTCCCGTGGTGTTCTGGGCTGAAGCTGTTGCAACGGCCTGTTATATCCTTAATAGAGTGTTAACTGTTAAAAGATTAAATAAAACCTGTTATGAACTAATGCATGGGAGAAAGCCCAACTTGAGTGGTCTTGAACCATTCGGGTCCCCATGTTCGATATTAAAGACCAATTCTAAATTTGGTGAAGTAGCCGACGAAGGAATCTTAGTCGGATACGTTGTTGGGACTCCCAATAGACGGGTCTTTAATACATCGAACAGCAAGGTTGAGGTGGTGTGTAACACTGATATCACAAGTTACAAATCACCAAAACCAAGCTCGGGACCCGCTGGGGTTTTTGACTATGATAGACTTTTTAAATCTTTTAACATGCCTTATTTGGATTTTGCAGAAGATGAGGAACGAATTGCTACGAAGATGATATGCGATGAGGAAGACACTTTTGTGCAAAGACCACAGTATGATGAATGTCAGCCTTCCTCGTCAAATGCTGTCAATACCCCTGCTGCCTCTACTGAAGAGGAATTCATCAATCCGTTTCACTCTCAACATCAATCAACCATGGATGAGCTATCTTCGAACTTGGAAGATAATCTAAATGTCAGTTCGGTTCCGACTACGAGAATTCACAAAGATCATCCTTTGGAGAATGTTGTAGGTGATCCGTCCGCCGGTGTACAAACAAGACAAAGCTTGAATGAGCACACCTGTGTTTACACAAGCATTAAAGAATCAGGCATAATCAACGAGTGCTTGTACACCTGCTTTATCAGCCAGATTGAACCAAAGAACTATCAAATGGCTCTTAAGGACAGCTCGTGGGTCGAAGCCATGCAAGAAGAGTTAGCTCAGTTTAAGAAAATGGAAGTATGGAACTTGGTCGCAAAACCAAGAAATGTGCATGCAATTGGCACGAAGTGGGTCTTCAAATGTAGGAGAGATGGAAAAGGGGTTGCTATCAGGAATAAGGCGAGGCTGGTTGTTAAAGGCTTTAATCAGCAAGAGGGGATTGATTACAATGAAGTATTTGCTCCTGTGGCAAGATTGGAAGCCATTCGACTGTTTTTGGCATTTGCTGCTCATAAGGAGATGAAAGTTTTTCAGTTGGATGTGAAGAGTGCGTTTCTAAACGGTAAAGTCGATGAGGTTGTGTATGTTGAGCAACCTCCGGGTTTTCCTGACCCTGACTTTCCCGACCACGTGTACAAGCTAAGTAAAGCGCTGTATGGACTACATCAGGCACCTCGTGCCTGGTACTCAACGTTATCCGCTTACTTGCTTGAGAATGAGTTTGAAGAGGTAAGATTGATAGCACGTTGTTCTTCAAGATAAAAGGAAGCGACTTTCTGCTGGTGCAAGTCTACGTGGACGACATTATCTTTGCTGCATCAAAGGTCGCCATGTGTCAGGAGTTTGAGGCCGTCATGAAGAAGAGATTTGAAATGAGTGCTATGGGTGAACTAACTTTCTTTTTAGGATTGTAGGCTGATCAGAAGAAAGACGGGATGTTCATTCATCAGACAAAGTATGCCATGATGTTCTCAAACGCTTCAAGATGGAGGACAGCACTCCATATGATACTCCAGTCTGCGTCAATCACAAATTGGGTGCTGATTCAGACAACGATGCAGACGTGGACCCAACCCAATATCGGGCTATTATAGGTTCTTTAATGTACTTAACTGCTTCTAGGCCTGATATAATGTTTGCTGTTTGTCTTTGTGCACGCTTTCAGGCAAACCCAAAAGAATCTCATTTGAAGGGTGCGAAGAGGATACTGCGGTATCTCAAGGGTAAGCCGAAGCTGGGGTTGTGGTACCCGAGAGGAGGAGACTTGGAGCTAGTCGCTTACACAGATTCTGATTATGGAGGGTGCAATCAGAGTCGGAAATCTACAACTGGTGGATGTCAGTTTCTTGGTGGCAGATTGGTGTCGTGGCAATGCAAGAAGCAGACTTCAGTCGCAATTTCAACCTCTGAAGCTGAATACATGGCAGCATCCAACTGCTGCTCCCAGGTTCTTTGGATTCAACAACAGTTGCGCGACTATGGTCTGAATTTCTCACTTACTCCTATTTGCATTGATAACACAGCTGCTATCTCAGTAACTAACAATCCCGTAAAGCACAGTAAAACTAAACATATTGACATACGTCATCATTTTATACGGGATTGTGCTGAGAAGAAGCTGATTGAGCTCGAAAAGGTTGACACGTTAGATAATTTCGCTGACTTATTCACGAAAGCGTTTGACAAATCTAGATTTCAAAACCTTGTTGAGCTGAATGGGATGATCAATCCCGAGTAACCGTGCTTTCTATGTTTGTTTAAAAAACAAAAAAAAAAACGTCACTATCGCTTAGAATTATGTCGGTTGCCTTAGTTTGATGGACATTTCTTCGGATATGTTTGGTCCTCATTTCTACTTGTAGAATCTGAGGATAGCCATTAACCAGATGACTGAGAGTGACCGGGGCGGTTTATGATGTGTTTTTATTCTTTCATTGAAAATTAGTCGATCATACTTAGTTAGAAGGACACATACTTGTATGTGGTCGGTCCAGCTGATCCTTTGGATCTTCGGGATAGCCGTTCACCTGAAGACGTTGAGTTGGTCGGGGCGATTGATGTTAAATTTTTTTTTTTTTTCTTTCTTTCTTTTCGGGAAATGAAATTATTTTTCAAGTCTACTACTTCGTAAGAAGTTACTTTACTATGTTTAACAGAAAATTGATCCAACCTTGGAAAGTGATAGATATACTGATTCTGTGTGCTTAACTAGTGAAGTTATTAGGCTTAAAAGTCTTTAGAACAGTCATTGTATGTCATGGTAGCTTTTTATGGTGCGTAAAAGTAGAAGTGATACTAACTAAATCTACTCGATTTTACGTGGAAACTCCTTAAGAGTTGTGCATGTCTTCATAAATATCTTTCCGAATGATAGGCAGAAAAGCGATTACCCAGTCATACACGAGCCCGTGAGTGTTCTGATTCCCGTGAAGATAGCGTGTCAAGACACTGCAGTGATCCAGATTCGGGACTTGCAGTTGTTTTCTACTTGAAGTTGTGTATATACATATTAATCGAAAAAAAAAATGCGTATTCTAGAGTTCATAAGGTTAATGATTCTCAATCAAGACACAAGAAGGTGAACGGGAAACAGAGTCTAAGATCGAAGAGTAATTACTACTTAATCAGACACTACGGGTCGAGGTCAATTCGGGGTGACTTGGGGAAAGCCAAATTCGCCTTGAGAATAGATAGGAGGCATCATAATCTCTGAGTTGTTGCCCACTTAAGTTTTGAGCTTAATTGAACCTAACTCGTATCACAGAAACGATGAAAACCATTTTAAGTAGATTACCTGCTTACAACCTGTTTCTTTATGTCATAATACAGCTGAACACGGATTTGTGTGACAGTCACGAAATTAGTATGATTCCTGTTCAGATCTTTTCTAAAACATGGTAGTCCCTGTCGAGACTGAAATTTGATCCCGTGTACTTTAATTTTTCAAATTTTTGTTACTTTTGTAATTGTTTGATTTTATACCTGGTTACTTGGTCTTGATCGTATCATTTAACGCTTTAAAGGATGTTTTCTAACATAATTGCAAATTGCTCAAATTATAGGGGTTTGTTTTGAAAATTTTAATACCGGCGAAGTTGTGCCTAACTTCGCCTGCAATAGGCGAAGTTATCCACAACTTCGCCTGTAAATTTTGACCCTATATAAAGAAGTTTTATAGTCAAACTGTTCATTTATTTCAAAACCCAGCGAACTTATACTCACAGAAACCTAGGCGAACTTACAACTTCGATTCATCCGTGTTTCTTGTTCAAATTTCGAGTCCGATTAAAGGTGTGTAGGGTAATCGACTCATATAATCTCGTTCATTAATGTTTTTCAGAGGTCGTATCGACCCGATTAACAACTTCGTGTTTCGAAACCTTAAACACCCAATTTCAAACGTGTTTTCACGTGGTAGTAATCAACCTAAACGTCCAAATCTTCATAAAATCAAGTTTTACGGAGTCCGCAATCTCCAAATTGACCCGATTCACCTCGTTGGAAAAACCTAACTGTTGCCGATTCGCATTCGGCGAAGTTACAGTTTAGGCGAAGTTATCCGTAACTTCTCCTGAGGTTTAACTTCGCCTGATTATTGTTTTTGAAACAGTTTATGAAGCGATGTTGTGATTAGGCGAAGTTATCCGTAACTTCGCCTGGACCATTTTCCTTAACTATTTTCAGACGAAGTTCAAGTTGAAGCGAAGTTGTTTCCCAACTTCGCCTCACCTTTAACTTCGCCTATACATAATAGATCACAACTTCGCTCATGGTAACAGGCGAACTTGTGATTCGCTTTGACGTTTATCTAACTTAACCTGTTTGTTGCAGATATGGCTGCTGTTGCTGGAGCAGGTGGTGCAGGCGGTGATGACGGAGGTGATCAACAAAGACAGTTCTTCCCGGGTCACAACATGTATATCACCTTAGACCCGGAAGCGAGCGGAGTTGATGATTTCCGCGAAATCATCACATTCCTTTTACGCTCGAGGATATTCCACGCCATTACAACAACTCTGCCGATATCCTTACCCAACATTGAGGATTTCTGGCAGACCGTGGAATACGACTGTAGAGTCGAACCCCCGGTGATGCGAGCGACAGTAAACAATCAAATTGTTCAGTTCTCTTCTGAACATATCCGGGCGGCTTTGCGGTTTGGAAACGAGACAAGGGATGACCCGACAGAGTTTGTAGCTCCTTTCCGCGATGGAGCATTTTTGAGGATGGGTTATTCTGGTCCCTTGGGGGATTCGCAGAGAAGGAAGGGATTTCTGCTTGACCAGTGGCGCTTTCTCATGCATGTTATGATAGTATGCATGTCAGGGAGAAAGGCGGGCACTGATGGCATGGGCGCGACCATGCAGTCAGCAATGACTGCTCTGACATACAACAAGCGATTCAGCTTTAGTCAGATGGTCTTTTATGAGATTGATCGTCAACGAAGAGCGATGGCGCGTGAGCGGTTCATCATGTATCCAAGATTCCTTCAAATGATCTTGAATCATGTTGCTCCAACGCTTCCTCAGCGCCGTCCGATCCGATATGTTGAGAGTGTGAACAAACGGATCTTCGCCCAATGCAGATCCTCCAGTGCGAGGAGCAAACCTGAGCTTCGTCCTCGCCATACTCCACTCTTTGGGTACTTAATCAACCCGGGGTATGTGCCTGCTCGTGGGGATGAGTTTAGGGACCCGGCACCACAACAGGCAGGAGCACCTCAAGCTATACCTGCTGCTCCTGTTGTGTCACCGGAGGAGAACGTGGACCTTGATACAGAATTTGGTGGTCAAGGCTTCTTTGATATGGATCGGGTGGATCCAGAGGAGAACGTTCAGGTCCCAGTTGAACGTGCCTCGACTGTGCATGTTACTAGAACAGCTGCTACGGTGGCTGGTTCTGATTCTGATGATGAATTGGCAGAGGCGAGAAGGATTATGGTGACTCGAGAAAGACTATATGGGAAAAGAAAGAGAACAGATGATGATGACGAGTCAGACTATGAGGAAGAGGTACAACAGTTGATAAGGAGGTCAAGAAGGGAACGGATAGGTGCAGGATCGGGAGCCGGTGAGAGCTCTAGGGTGGTACGTTTCACTCCACCAGCACTATCCGGTATGACAATGGTTCCCTCATCACTACAGGTTACAAGGCCAAGCGCTACGGGTGTTCCCGTGGTGGCTACCTCGTCTACTTTTGGCCTCCCACCCACTACTTTCCAACTTTCAGCTCCGGAAATAGTTTCGTTGCCGCCTCCGACTGTTACTCCATCGGAGGTCGTGGCACGCTTTATCGAGTCGACTGTTGTGGCCACTGCAGGGTTATCAATGACGATACCACCTGCGGTTACGTCTATTTCTACTTCTGAGGTCCCGGTGACATCGGAAATCCCTCCTCAGTACACTCAAGACATATCACATATGAGGTTCGATTTCGATGCAACCCTCTCAGACTCAGAACGAATAGCAGCACTTGAACGGGTCGTGGCAGAACAATCAAGGGTGAATCTTATCCAGACCCAGACTATTCAACGCCTAGTTGCAGAGAATCAGATGCAGTCGTCCCTGCTGGTAGAACATGGAAAGATCATAGATGCTCTGAAGGAGTTCTTGGCATCTCAGGGGGAGACGAGCTGTAAAGGCGACGAGTTGAGGACGAAGAGAAGGAATGATAGAGACGATGATCCCAATGCGTCGAAAGATGCAGGTGGTGAGCTACCAAGAACTACTCAAGCTCTTGGAACTTCCACAACTCAGGGGGAGTCGACAACTGCAGCTGGTGGTGATGATGTGGTGGTGGTGGACGTAGAGGAGATGGATGATAGCTTGGTTGGTGATGATGATGTATTGCCAAGTGATGTGATAGAAAAGATTGGTGGAGATATTGTGATTGATACAGAGATAGAAGAGGGAGAGATAGTTGAGGAAAATATTGAGCATGACATTCCAGATGTTGAGAAAGCAGATTTGAGTGAACAGGTTGGAAGCGATGAGTCTGAATGGGAAGAGCAGCCTAGGTGGAAGGAAGGCTACGCTCAGTGGTTCGTCAAAACGAAGAAACCGGCGGTCCCTACAATGTTTAAGAAGAGTTACAACATTAAAGGCTATGCTGAAGTGAAGAAAGGGATTATTTGCTGGATCTATGATGAGCAGTTGAGGCTCTTCGTGATTAAAAGGTATGACTGTGTTCAGTATTTTAAAAGACTGTTAAGATCGTTGAATACACTGCAAGAATGTGAAGTGAAAGACTTAGCCAGATTGGGGTTAATCAATCGAAGTGACGATAATATGGCTAGAGTCATTGGGAAAATTGTGTGGAAAGAAAGTATAAAAGAGAAGAAATTTGAGCTGTTGAAGCCACAAAAGGGAAAACTTGTTGAAGACAAGGATAGAGGTTTGAGAGATGATGGAAAACCTTGGATGGTTATGAAGTATAAACCGATCCGGTGCCTTAAAGAAGTACCGATGAAACTAATGCCCAAGGATGTGCTTAAAGACCTAAAGTGGTGGTTTGTAGATTGTGAGACAGCTGAGGCAGTGATGGAAGACGAGGATGAACAAGAGGTGCTAAGAGTTTACGATCCGATGCATTTGGTAAACTTATCGCAAGCTGATCTGCAGGTGCTCAATGAGAAGAAAATATTTTATATTCTTGCTTGGAAAGATGAAGCGATGAAATATCAAAGAGTTGTCTTGGTTTGTGTTCGAGAAGGAGTGCATGCTTGAAGATAGAAGATTGAAGATTACAAGACACGTGTTTGAAGCTAAAGAGATGAAGCTACTGCCAAGGGGGAGTCTGTTGGTGCATGATGTCAGTAGTTCAGTGTCTAGTGTCTGTAATCGTGTTTGTAATGTTTTATGTTTTGTATAAGCGAAGTTGCTAACAAGCTCGCTGATATGGGCGAACTTATTAGACAAGCGAAGTTAGTGACAACTTCGCCTGAACATGCCAGGCGAAGTTGTCGTGATTATATAAGCCATCTGTTACGGCTTATTCGAAATTAATCAATCAGTTAATAGATTACGAGTTTGTGTATTCGAGAGAGAGAGTCTGTAATCAAGTGATCTTCGTATCACGTGTTTAAGGTTGGTATACAACGTGTTTGATTATCGTATCGTGTGTTAATCGTATTGTTTTCTATACTCGTAACGTCTTACGTAGGGATTCCGCACCTGCTTAGTACGCGATATCTCGTGTAGATCCGGCTGGGAACCTACATTTATACTCTGATGATTTTTCCTAACTACGGTCCTGATGAATTTTTCCGCTGCTAAATAATAAACATCGATACCACTGCTCGCGTTCACTGCTTCCCACCCGGGGTATGGGATCGAGGGCTGTAACACCTTAGCGCCGCGCTAAGGGAGGTCGGCACAGAAATCGTTTTCTTTGTTTTATGCTTTGTTTTGATCCATTTTCATGCAAACTCTTGTGTTTAACACCCATCTTTGACCTAACTCCTTCCCCTATATATACACCACTAATTCACTTCATTTTTCCCTGCTACATCTCTCAATTCTCTCTCAAAACATCAAAGATTCAAAGGTTGTTTATTAGTTGTTCTTGAAGGTTTGACTTATAAAAGTCAAACTGAGTTTAATCTTTCACTCTAACTTGTTTATCTAACCTTAATAATACTCGTTTATGGTGGCACAACATATATATAATATAATACCCCTTGTTACCTTTGGTAGTTACTTCTCCGGCTCCGGTCGGTGAGGTTTCGAACCTCGTAAGGCTAGGCTTTATGGAGAACTTCGTGTTCTTGATATATATATACTTATCTAACTTTATTATTGATTACTAACCATGCTTAACTTCAACTCATTTTAGTTCGTTAGTCACATGAACGAGTCTTGGGTATGTGGAGACCATCTATGAACTCATTGTGAGATGCAAACCGAACCAAACCGAACTTTTCTTAAAAAGACTTGTTGTTGACTTTTTAGTTGTAAAACTTAAATATTTTTATTTGTACATTATTATACAAGATCTATGATATATGGGTATGTGGAATCCATCTATGAACTTGTTGTGAGATGGAAACCGAACCGATCCGATTTTTACTCGCTTAAAACAGACAAGTGTGTTTTTAGCTATCAAGACTTGTATATTTCTTTAAAAATAGTTTACAAACTGATTTTAATTATTTTCTTAAGTACTTGGAAATGTTGGATCCAACTTGGTCTCATAACATAGTTTGGACCGACAAAACCGAACACTCGCTTAACGTAAGTTGTTAGTTCTAAATCAATAGATCTACATACTTGGTTAAGTCTTAATAAGTTTTTATGAGTTATCTCATAACATTTAATATTTTGGAAAGTTGAATTTAGGTTTGACCATTTGTCAAGACCCGAACCAGCAACCCGAACACTCGTTAAAGACCCGTTTTAGTATCTTTAGCCCAATGGAACTTGCATTTTAGCATTTTTCCCACCTTATTACTTAACATTGGTTAAGTAAATATTAAGGTTTGATACTTTAACCCGGTTTCGAGCAAACTTACATTTTTAGAGGGTTATTATTATAAATTCTTATATAGTTACATTTTAAACCTTGAACTTTAATTATTTACTTTTTGCAAGAATTATTTTATTTAAAATGTATTCAAGACAACCTTTCTAAATCCAAGATTTTCTTTTATTTAGGCTTCATATGTTAAACCCGTCGTTCCGGCAAATCTCCAAATTATCAACTTTTCAAGTTTATTACTTGAACGTGAGTACTTTCATACCCCGTTTTCCATCTTTTGTTTTGGGGTGACATTCTAATATTATATAAACTAAATGTTTTATACTTGGGTCTTAAATCACAAACGTTATTGTATACTTTACTTAAATACTTGCTCGATTTGGTCGTCTATGCTTATATGTCTATGTGTCGCTTTCGGTTGGTTGATCTATAAATCCTAGGCTACTTGGCATCCCCTTGTTGCAACGTGTCGTTAACGTAATGCAATTAACGATAACTATTAAATCCTAAACTATTTGGCATCCCTTTATAGATAGGTGTCGCTAACGTAAATCTATTGGCGATTTTTATCCAAATTATTGCTTTTATTTATTGTTTCGTATACGAGTTTTGTGGATCTTTCTTACTATATATCTATATGTTCAAACTTATGAATTGCTCACCAACCTTTGTGTTGACAAACTTTATTTTCTGAAATGTTACAGGTTTACATCTTGGCTGATTTTGGATGCTTGAAGTAAACGTCACAAACACCTTTAGGAGATTAGCAAAAAAAATGAACAATATTTGATTTGCTATATTTTGTTATATTTTGTTATGACTTGTTATGAATATTGTTATGTGACATTTTCGATGTTGTGAAATGAAATGAGTTTATTAAATATTGTCGCTTTAAATAGTGTTATGTGCTTATGGGCAATCGTTAGACCTCGGCATGTTCCGCCGCCTTTGGACGGGGTGTGACAGATTGGTATCAGAGCCATGACAATAAGATAGGTGGTTAGACGTAACAACTTAGAATATTTATGCTTAGGGTTCTATACGTGTGCTTATACGTGTTTACTCTATAATTGATTGTTCGTATCACATGTTATTTATAAACTTGTTTAAAATTCACCAATATCATAAATGTTCACATACACACACTTTCATAGTATTTCCAAGGTATCCTTACCTTAAAACGCAAAAAGTATATTTTTATTGTGTTTTATGGATTACAGGATTAACTTGGATCCCGTTGTTTCAAATCCCTTAAAGGTTGCGTTTACTTCGGGTTTGTAGCCAACATAGAAAATGAGACATTATAAATTGACCATTTGACAAAAAGATTCCAAGAATCGAAGGTGATTTACTTACCTGGGATGGTTGAGTTATAATGCTCGTTTTTTAGGCCACGAATCTTGTTATAAATGTCAATACTTTAAGTAATCGAATGCGAGCGTTTCGGTCGCCATCCTTATTTTCGATGTCAAGACAAAAGAGCTACGGTGATACGTGGACTAGTGTTTTGACATGATGTTGTATCTCGATTTATTGTGTTATTATCGTTATTTGAGTCGAAAACATGAAAAAGTTGCGGTGGTACGTACACATGTTTAGACTCCAACGTGGTGTTTTATAAACTTTTTTTAGTGTCGAAATATCAAGTCATGGTGGTACATGCACGATTTTCCGACTCTATAAATCTCAAAATCTCAAATTTTCAAGCTTTAACCTCTCAAAAACCATTTACTATTGTTTTCAGTTTTGTTGTTTATATACAAAGATTTATATTTTTATCTAATACTAATATCTTCTCCTTACTAACTCTAGGATTCACAATCAATAAATTAAACTTCATCTTGTTTTATTTTTATACACCTTCATATTCATTTCTTTTTACCCAAAACTTATCCCATTTTCTTTATAATCTTTTAGCATGCCTCCACTAAGACCGCGCAAGAACACCAACCGACGTATGGCCACATTTATTGTCAAGCAAATGGCCGCTGTGATTCCCGAACTTGTGACCCAAATCCAAGCTAACCAACCCGCACCCGTTGTTGCACCCATTGAACCCAAACCCGCATCCTACTTGTACAAGCAATTCACTAGTGCCAACTCGTCCGAGTTCCTTGGAACCAATTGTGCGACTACCTTGTTGCAATGGTTCGAATCGACCGAGAGTGTGTTCCAACACAGGAATTCCCCGACGCGAAAAAGACAAATTTCGCGTCAAGCATGTTTAGACAAACCGCTCAAACGTGGTGGGGTAGTGTTATGCACCTCCATGGTTCGGAAACGGCTATGGCTCTTCCATGGTCCGATCTAAAGGCACTCATGATGAAGAAATTCTGTCCAAAACACGAGCTCCAAAAGCTTGAGGAAGAATTTTGGAACCTAAAACAAGAAAGTGGTGATGACGCCGCTTACTCACTCTGCTTCCATGAGTTGAGCATCCTTGTTCCTCATTTGGTTACCCCAACCGAACGTGAAATTGATAAATACATTAGGGGTTTACCTATGCAAATCCGGGACTCTGTCATGAGTAGCAAGCCCGTGAGCCTTAAGGACGCCATCACTTTAGCCGGTGCGCTATCAGAAAACCATGTGAAGGAGGGTACTCTAACCCTCAAGAAAACGAGTGAGAAAGCCAATCCCGATCCCGCATCTCAAGCCAAGGTTGAACCCGCATCACAAGCCATAAACTACTTCAACTCATCCTGTGCCAACAACAACAACAACAACAACAAGAAACCCAAGACTAATTACCGAAACTTTGCCGTCACCCAACTCCAACCTCAACAACAAACCCAAGCTCCCAAAACCGAAATCCTTATACCGGTACCGCCCCGCTATGCAACACATGCCAACACCACCCACCAAACATGCCTTGTCGCCATTGCACCAATTGTAACCGACTTGGTCATCTCAACACCACTTGCTGATCCGCCCAACGAACCCAACCTAACCAACCAAACCAACCAAGAACCTTTCCCCAAAATGCCCAAAACCGCTATGCACCCTACCCACCAAACCAACCCCAACAACCCCGAGCTTGCTTTAATTGTGGTGACCCTAACCATTTCCGCAACAATTGCACTCGATTAACTTTTGCCAACCAAGCCCAAACCATGACCATACCTTACTACCAAACCCAAGCTTATCAAGTCCAAACCTACTAACCCCAAATTCCCCAACCCATTGCACCACTCATCCAACCCATCCAAGCAATCCAAGCACCACCTCCACCTCCACAACAAGCACCTCAAGTCAACCATGGCAATAAAGGGCGAGCTTTCATGATGAACGCGAATAAAGCTCAAGTGGCTCACGATGTCGTGAACGGTATGTTTTTGGTGAACCATCATTTGGATTGTATTTTATTTGATACTGGTGCCGATAGAAGTTTTATTTCTTTGAAATTTGAGTCGAAACTTGCTATGCCTCAAACTAAGCTTTACGACCGTTTTCCGTTGAAGTCGCCAATGGCAATTCCATTACCATCAACTCCGTCGTCCGCGATTGTACTCTTATCCTTGCTAATCATAAATTCTCCATCGATCTCATCCCGATGCAAATGGGAAGTTTCGATGTTATCGTAGGCATGGATTGGTTATCTTTGCACCGTGCCGAAGTCGTTTGTTTCGATAAACTCATTCGCATTCCGCTCGTTAACGGCAAAATTCTTAGTCTTTGGAAACGCTACTTCTAGAAGACTAAATCTTATGTTGTGCTCCCAATCGCAAAAGTACTTACGCCAAAAGTACGTTCCGTTTTTAGCTCTCTCGGTGAAAAAAAGACAAAAAGGAAAGGAAAATCCAAGATATTCCCATTGTTCGTGATTTCCCCGATGACTTTCCCGACAATGTTTCCGGTCTTCCTCCCGTTCGTCCGATTGAATTTCAAATCGATCTTGTGTCCGGCGCGATGCTCGTGGCCAAGGCTCCTTATCGTCTAGCCCCGTTGAAAATGCAAGAACTATCAAACCAACTCGAAGAACTTTCCGATAAAGGTTTCATTCGTCCAAGCTCTTCTCCTTGGGGCGCTCCCGTATTATTCGTGAAAAAGAAGGATGGTTCGTTTCGTATGTGCATCGATTACCGAGAAATTAACAAACTCACAATCAAAAATCGATATCCCTTGCCACGTATCGACGACCTATTAGACCAACTTCAAGGCGCAACTTGTTTCTCCAAAATTGATCTTCGATCGGGTTATCATCAATTGCGTGTTCACAAAGAAGACATTCCTAAAACCGCTTTCCGTACTCGATATGGACATTTCGAATTTTTGGTTATTCCATTCGGGTTAACAAATGCACCCGCGGTATTTATGGACCTCATGAACCGCGTTTGCAAACCATTCCTTGATAAATTCGTCATTGTCTTTATTAATGACATTCTCATCTTCTCTAAATCTAAAGCCGAACATGAACATCATTTGCGTTCCATTCTCGAGCTCCTTAGAAACGAACAACTTTATGCCAAGTTCTCCAAATGTGAATTTTGGCTCGAGGAAGTTCAATTTTTAAGACACATCGTAAACGATAAAGGTATTCACGTTAATCCCGCTAAAATTGAGGCCGTTAAGAATTGGAAAACTCCAACGACTCCCACGGAAATCCGATCATTCCTCGGTTTGGCCGGATATTATCGGTGTTTCATTTGAAATTTTTCTAAGATCTCTTTGCCTCTTACCTCTCTCACCCATAAGGGAAAACCCTTCTATTGGGGTTCGAAGCAAGAAGAAGCCTTTTATACCCTCAAGGACATGCTTTGCAATGCTCCTATTCTAACCTTTCCCTATGGAAACGAGGATTTTGTTGTATTTTGCGATGCCTCTCATCAAGGACTTGGTTGCGTTATCATGCAACGAGGTCAAGTCATCGCTTACGCATCAAGAAAACTTAAGGTCAACGAGAAGAACCACACGACTCACGATCTCGAACTTGGTTCCGTCGTTTTCGCTCTCAAAATCTGGAGACATTACTTTTATGGTACGAAATGTGTGGGTTTTACCGATCATAAAAGCCTTCAACATATTTTTGACCAAAAAGATCTCAACATGAGACAACGACGATGGGCCGAATTACTTAGTGATTACGATTGCGAGATTCGCTACCACCGCTGTAAAGCGAACGTTGTCGCCGACGCCCTAAGTCGAAAGGTTAATGTTAAATCCATTATACTCTTAAGCGTTATTGTTCAAACCGATCTTCAAATCCGTATCTTCCAAGCTCAACGTGCCTCCGTTGAAGAAGGTAACATATACGACGAAATGTCATGTGGAGCCGAACTTCAACTTGAAACCAAACCCGATGGTCTTTTATGCTTTCTCAATCGTTTGTGGGTTCCTAATCGCGATGACCTTCGTACTTGTATACTCGACGAAGCACACAATTCGCGGTATTTCGTTCATCCTGGTGTGGATAAGATGTATTTCTATCTTCGTGCTACCTTTTGGTGGCCGGGTATGAAAAAGGACGTAGTGTTGTTTGTATCTAAATGTCTTACTTGATCAAAAGTCAAAGCCGAACAACAAAGACCTTTTGGTGTACTCACCGATTCCCGTTTGGAAATGGGAAGGCATTGCTATGGACTTTATCACTAAATTACCCAACACCCAAAAAGGCAACGATAGTATTTGGGTAATCATCGATCGATAAACCAAATCTGCCCATTTCATCCCGATCCGCGAGAAATATATGTCGAGCAGCTTGCTCAAATCTATGTTCGGGAGATAGTGTGCCGACACGGTTTACCATTGACTATCATTTCTGATCGCGATGCTGGTTTTACCTCTCATTTTTGGCGATCTCTTCAAAGCCGTGGGAACTCGTCTCGATCTTAGCACCGCTTATCATCCTCAAACGGACGATCAATCCGAACGTACGATCCAAACACTCGAGGATATACTACGAGCATGTGTTCTTGATTTCGGTGGGAATTGGGATTCTCGCATTCCGTTCATCGAGTTCTCATATAACAATAGTTATCATTCTAGCATCGAGATGGCTCCTTTCGAAGCTCTCTACGGTCGTAAATGTCATTCTCCGATTAGTTGGAACGAAATCGGTGAAGCTCAAATCACGGGACCCGAAATGGTCCAAGAAGCTACAGACGTCATTGATCGAATCCGTAAAAACCTCCTATCCGCTAGAAGTCGTCAAAAGAGTTACGCCGAAAAACGGCGAAAATCGATCGAATTTAATGTTGACGATCTTGTCCTTCTAAAAGTATCTCCTTGGAAGGGGGGTAGTCCGTTTCGGAAAGAAGGGTAAGCTAGCTCCTCGTTTCGTTGGTCCGTTCAAAATTTTTGAACGTGTTGGGAAGGTAGCTTATCGACTCGAACTACTGCAAGAACTTGCCGGTGTTCATCCGATATTTCATGTCTTGAATTTTAAAAAGTGCTTAGCTGAGGGTAATCTCCATATACCTCTCGACGAAGTACATGTCGATGAGTCTATGGTCATGGTTGAACGACCCGTTGAGATCATGGATCGCAATGATAAGAAAACCAAGCGTGGTCGTATTCGGTTAGACAAAGTTCGATGGAAATCACGACGTAGCGCGGAATTTACTTGGGAATGAGAAGACGCAATGAAAGAGAAGTATCCACATTTTTTTGCATCATCGTCTTTCTCTTAATTTCGGGACGAAATTTTCTAAAGTAGTAGATACTGTGATATTCGTCGATTTCGGGTCACTTTTGTATTTGTATTTTCATGTAAACCGACCCGTTTTGTAAACTGAAACCTTCGATATAATCAAAATGATGGATATTATGTTACATTATTTTTTTATACTTGTCGGATCTCAAAAACACCCTCTTCGGTCCCTAAAATGGCCTTAAAACGCTTAAAAACAACTCTGGGGCCAAAACTGCCAATTTTGAAAGTTCAGATATTTCCCTTTGCGACCTTAGCGCCGCGCAAAGATCAAGTGGCAGAGACCTTAGCGCCGCGCTAAGGGAGGTCTGCACAGAAATCGTTTTCTGTTGTTTTATGCTTTGTTTTGATCCATTTTCATGCAAACTCTTGTGTTTAACACCCATATTTGACCCAACTCCTTCCCCTATATATACACCACTAATTCACTTCATTTTTCCCTGCTACACTCTCAATTCTCTCTCAAAACATCAAAGATTCAAAGGTTGTTTATTAGTTGTTCTTGAAGGTTTGACTTCTAAAAGTCAAACTTAGTTTAATCTTTCATTCTAACTTGTTTATCTAACCTTAATAATACTCGTTTATGGTGGCATAACATATATATATAATATAATACCCTTGTTACCTTTGGTAGTTACTTCTCCGGCTCTGGTCGGTGAGGTTTCGGACCTCGTAAGGCTAGGCTTCATGGAGAACTTCGTGTTCTTGATATATATATACTTATCTAACTTTATTATTGCTTACTAACCATGCTTAACTTATGCTCATTTTAGTTCGTTAGTCACATGAACGAGTCTTGGGTATGTGGAGACCATCTATGAACTCATTGTGAGATGGAAACCGAACCAAACCGAACTTTGTTAAAAAGACTTGTTGTTGACTTTTTAGTTGTAAAACTTAATATTTTCATTTGTACATTCTTATACAAGATCTATGATATATGGGTATGTGAATCCATCTATGAACTTGTTGTGAGATGGAAACCGAACCGATCCAATTTTTACTCACTTAAGACAGACAAGTGTGTTTTAGCTATCAAGACTTGTATATTTCTTTAAAAATAGTTTACAAACTGATTTTAATTATTTTCTTAAGTACTTGGAAATGTTGGATCCAACTTGGTCTCATAACATAGTTTGGACCGACAAAACCGAACACTCGCTTAACGTACGTTGTTAGTTCTAATTCAATAGATCTACATACTTGGTTAAGTCTTAATAAGTTTTTATGAGTTATCTCATAACATTTAATATTTTGGAAAGTTGACTTTGGGTTTGACCATTTGTCAAGACCCGAACCAGCAACCCGAACACTCGTTAAAGACCCGTTTTAGTATCTTTAGCCCAATGGAACTTGCATTTTAGCATTTTTCCCACCTTATTACTTAACATTGGTTAATTAAATATTAAGGTTAGATACTTTAACCCGGTTTCGAGCAAACTTACATTTTTAGAGGGTTATTATTATAAACTCTTAAATAGTTACATTTTAAACCTTGAACTTTAATTATTTACTTTTTGCAACAATTATTTTATTTAAAATATCTTCAAGACAACCTTTCTAAATCCAAGATTTTCTTTTATTAGGCTTCATACGTTAAACCCGTCGTTCCGGAAAATCTCCAAAGTATCAACTTTTCAAGTTTATTACTTTGAACGTGAGTACTTTCATACCTGTTTTTCCATCTTTTGTTTTGGGGGTGACATTTCATCTTATCTAAACTAAATGTTTTATACTTGGGTCTTAAATCACAAACGTTATCGTATAATTTACTTAAATACTTGCTCGATTTGGTATTCTATGCTTATATGTCTATGTGTTTATCGCTTTCGGTTGGTTGATCTATAAATCCTAGACTACTTGGCATCCCCTTGTTGCAAGGTGTCGTTAACGTAATGCAATTAACGATAACTATAAATCCTAGACTATTTGGCATCCCCTTATAGTTAGGTGTCGCTAACGTAAATCTATTAGCGATTTTTATCCAAATTATTGCTTTTATTTATTGTTTCGTATACGAGTTTTGTGGATCTTTCTACTATATACTATATGTTCAAACTTATGAATTGTTCACCAACCTTTGTGTTGACAAACTTTATTTTATGAAATGCTACAGGTTTACATCTGGTTGATTTTGGATGCTTGAAGAAAACGTCACAAATACCTTTAGGAGATTAGCAAAAAATGAACAATATTTGATTTGCTATATTTGGTTATATTTTGTTATGACTTGTTATGAATATTGTTTTGTGACATTTTCGATGTTGTGAAATGAAATGAGTTTATTAAATATTGTCGCTTTAAATAGTGTCATGTGCTTATGGGCAATCGTTACACCTCGCATGTTCGCGCCTTTGGTCGGGGTGTGACATTGGTTTTTTTTTTTTGTCTGCTCCATGAGCCGTTCTCTAGAAAGAACAAAAAACAAGATATGGATATGAAAAGCTTATTCTAAGAGGATTTTTGGTTTCATCTAAACACTTGGTACAACCCAAATTCTATTTTCACTTGATACATTCAAAAAGGAATCATGATCAACTAAATTTTTGAAGAAATGGTTTATCCACCAGGATGCCTCAATGAAATAATCATGTTTTTTTTGTGTTTGAAGAGGGGAGGGAAACGGTGGTTGTTCTCATCTTTCCTCTTACGTTTGGGTGTACATTCCTCAAACTCAACTCGAGTTTTTTTTCTTTGGTGTGGTTCGTGGCTACCGGGGTGATTTGTTGGGTGGGGGTGGTATGACCGGGGTTAGTGATGAGGGTGTTTGGCCGTGTCAGTTTAGAGGCTTCCACTTATGCCCAGATGGATTACCGAGGTCCAAGGGAGTTCGATTAGCCGCACATATTAAGCGTCTTCATTTGTCATCGGATGATAAGAAAGAGACCTTACGGGAGGTGATCTCGGCGAATTTGGATTTGTTTATTTCGGTTGGTGAGGCTTTAAAGGTCTCGCGCAGGTGGATTTGTCGGGAGTTTATGGAGTCACATGCTCTCAGTCGGTGGTGCCATCATGATGACGGGTTGGTCTGGTACAAGCGTGTCACGGGAGATGTGGAGGAGTTTATAGTGGGGATTGCGAAGCACATGTTGAGAGGGAAGTTGTCGCGGTGGGAAGGTGGAGGTGGATGGAGCTCTCCTTGAGTGTGTTTTCAATCTCCTGTTATGACTGTTAAAAACATTTCTCATAGTTGTCATATGGCGTTAGTGGGTGCTTTGGGTAAGGTGCGGGGCTATGGCAGAGCTGTTAAGGCGTGGGTTAAACTTTTGTTGTTACCACGTTGCACATTACGAGTGTTCAGGCCTTCTAATCGTCAGCAACGCAGGTCTGTCAATAGAAAGCATTTACAATGCCGAAGTATTCAGCGGTCGCTATTAGCTTGGGGTGACGGTAAAGGTTTCTTTGAGCTTCTTCTATCTCTTTTTGACCAACCCTTAGAGGATGCCTCGGGTGGTGATGTGTTTGTTCCCGAGTCTGATAACTCCAGGTTGTGCGCCAATGTTAAACAATGTTGCGGACGGGCATTTCACTGTTGTGGTCAAAGTTTTATGCTTTTCAGGGTCCAC